>NC_141141.1:37523741-37829297 GCF_053477565.2 Lygodium microphyllum
GAACAAATGAAATTGAGTTAGGATTAATCATGATGCACTGGGAAGCAAATGAGATATTGATTTCAGTAGGCACATGCATACAATGAAGGAGTGAACGAATAAAACTTGTGCAACCTTAACTTTCCAACAAAAGGAATTAAGCTTAGCAAGTGGATTAAGATGAGAGATTAAGATCAGATTGACATACCTCTTCAGTGGTATTGGGGGAAGATAGTTGAAGCATGATCCACCATGATGCCAATTGCTCCATCAAGCAAGTGTGATTGGTTGGAGCACTCCAATGGATTAAGCCTTCAAGCATTCAAATGCTTCCATTGATGATGGGCGCTCCCAAGTTTGTACCAAGCTTAACCTTCAGTGATGGAAAGCTACAAAGAGAGCTTTCATGGCTGTCCCCAAGAAATCTCTACTTGCTAAGCTCCATGTCTTCAATCCAGTAAGAGAGGTCAAGAGTGGCTAAAGGAGCTCCTAGGGGGTTGAGATTTCAAGGGTGTGGGGGCTTGGGTTGAGCTTTAATAGGTCAGATAACTCTAGGTGAAGAATCCATAATTGCCCAAACTATCCAGCTGCTGTCCAAGGTTTATTCCATGGACAAGAATGCCAAGATGGAAAAGGAAAGAGTGCTGAAGGAGAGCCCTAGGATGGCCAAGAGTGCCAGAGAGTAGCAGGAAGGTAGTAGGAGGGCCAAGGCAAGCAGGGATAGTCATCAAAAAATGCGTCAAAAATTGGAGGGTTGCCTTGCAGGCCTTAGGGGTAGCAATCCCTCACTCCACTACTTGATCTCAAGTTGAGATTGCCAAGAAAAAGGTTCCAATGTTGGATGGTGGTTTGGGTGGGAGTAAGTTCTTGAAGATTTTTGGGGTTGGAAACTGTGGAAGTCTCTTGTAGGAGAAGAGAGAGAAGAAGGGCTAAGGCAAAAAGTAACTGCCATTTTTGCCCTCTTCTAACTCTCGAGTCTCTAAACTTGGCATGAAACCCCTAAAATTTGCATGAAAAGAAGTGACGACTTGTAAGTTAGCCATTTTACCTCTACATATGTCTGAGTCTCTAGCCATAGCTCTTGCTTGCTCTAAAAAGTTGGGACAAACTGTGGTCCTTCCTGCTATATCTATACATATAACCTAAGTAACTAGGGTTTGGGATTTAAAAAGGGAGAAAGGGGAAAGAAGAAAAGGACCAAAGCTTTATGCTTTGATACCACTTGTAATGAATGAAGCTGAGAGGAGAGAGGAGAATGAGCTGAAGGGAGAAAAAGAGAGAAAGAAGAAGAGAAAGAAAAATTAGAAGAGGAGAGAGAAAGAAAAAAAAGAGGGGAAAGCCATGGAAGTTGGAGATGAAGGTGAAGTTACATATTGAATCCAATCAATTCTCTTGTTCCTTTCCGGGGTTTAAAATAGATATTGTTTCTACTATAACTAATATTGTTTTTCTTATAACATCCCATTTTAAGGCATTACAATTGGTCGGTATGGTAACACAATCGGGTTTTTTCCAAGAGATCACAATTTATACTCTCTATATATTTATTATAATATAGGATTGATTTTTAAATGAAATAATTACATAAACGTAATGGAAGCTTAAAAGGTGATTAAAGCATTTTGTAAAGTTAAGAAAGATCTAACTTTATAGCATGCTGTAAATTGATCTAGTTTTTTTCAAAAGATCATTTCTTTGTGTGTGTGTGTGTGTAATATGAGTTTGATTTCTAAATTAGATAACAACTTTAAATATGATGGATGCTTAAAAGGTGATTAAAGCATTATGTAAAGTTATGAAAGATCCAACTTTGTCATCCATAACTGTATTTTTATAATGCAAATGCAAAAAAAAGTCATGCGTAACTATAAGCTTTGACAAGCTTTTAATGTTGGGCTATTTATCGATGATAAAACACCATCAAAACCATACAATGTTTTGTCATGGTGGAAATAAAGAAAATCAATAATGTGCTAATTCCAATAATTAATCTAGATAAGTAAAAAGATGTTCTATCCCCTTCTATGTAAATTTTGGCTTTTCCTACTAGAAGATCCAAATACCAATAGATTTATTATACCATTGATGATCCATTAATCAAAAAATCAAATTAGACCATTAATAAATCATATACTCCTTATAGAAAAAATTATAATAGATGTGATGTTTTGACTTTCATGACTTCCCATACATTAATTTTTGAAGAACTTAGGCTATCAAAAGTGGGGTTTCAAATAGAATAATCCATATCTTGTACCTTGCCACCTTCCAAGATCGATACGGTTTTGAATACCTTTACACGGGAATTGCCATGTGTACAACCGTTAATTCTAGAGCATATCAGATATGTTTAGTAACTTAAGCAAGTCAAGACTTGACTTGAGGAGGATTAGAGCATAGAAAAGAACAAGCTTTAAGATTTTTTTAAAAAGCTTAATAGAGAGAAGGAGACCACGGCTGAATGTGACACCCCTCCCCTCTGTTTTTTGTCAATTCATCACCATCATATTCTCCCCTCCCAATTTGGGAAACTAAAAGAAAAAAAAAACCTTGAGATCTCCCTTCTCAATCCCAAAAAAAGACTCCATCAATCTCCCCCTTTTATTACTTCAACAAGATGCCTAGGTTGAAGGAAGATCACATGAAAACTAGACGAATCAGTCATGGCATCTCTGTGCAGCTTCTCTGGACCTCAAAGAACAAATTGCCATCATCAGATTGCATCTCGAAAGCTTCCAAATAGTTGCATTGGCAAGATACCCTCCATAAAGAACTCCTCTTCTTGGCAACAACTCATGAGACCCCTTCCCTGTAATTAAATTGTAAATATGGGGCATGAGAAGCCATAGAGGAGATTAGCCTCAATCAAAAGAAGAGACTCTTCTCGAATCAAGAGAGAAGAGCAAGAGGAGAGTGAGTAATTCTTATTGCAAAGACAAGGAGGATGCTTTGCTGCCTTTCTAGATAAAATCCCATCTCTTCTACCTTCATTCCCTTGTAGAATCGAGACTCTACTCGATTTTTTCTCAATTCCTATTTTTGTCGTCTCTATCGAATCAAATCAAGATGAGCCATAGCTATACTATGGAATCTTCTCTCCAATTACTTGATCAAAGACCATGGACCTAAAGAGAAAAATTACAAAGCTCTTCGAAGCAAGAGCTATTAATAACACTGCAAGGGCAACCACTACAAATGGAATGGAAAGTATCGAAATTACAAATGAAGCCACAAATACCAACAACAACCAAGTGGTCGTCATAAATCCCTAGGTGCTATATTTGACTATTATTTTAAATATTAAATACAACAAATAGATCATGATCTTGGAGATATCTAAAATTGCATTGTAAGAGTAGTATTTTTCCAAATAATCTCATGCATAAGAAAATTACTAAAGAAAAAATCTTAATTGCAAATTCAAAGGATTAATTTGATTATATGAGATGTACTAGGAATAGAACACATGGAAGTTATTGCACTACCTAAAAGAATTTATGATTTGATTGCATTAAATAGGATCTATCAAGAACTAGATTTAGGGACTATGATTTTTGCAATAATAAATATTTAAGTAGTTAAAATTTTGAATCCAATTTGTACTAAATTGATGGAACCTCCGATCGATAAATATGAACACTAATCCCTTGAAAAATCTTGAGATGGAATTATTAGGATGCTATCCATAATAAAATATCCAAGGGTTTTGAACCTAGTGAGTTATCACTAGATAAGGACCAACATAATTCCATTAAGAAAAAAAAAGAGAAAAGAGATCATCACAAAAGTTTTTTCCTATAGAAGTACTTTATCAATCTTAGAAGGATTGATGGATTGTTCGAACCCTTGAAGAGGGGAGTTTTGAAAAATTAACTCTTGTTAAAATTTATCTTGGGTTAGATCCCAAGAGAAGAGTAATTCAAGAGGATTATGGAAGATATTGCCACTTACACTAAGTTTAGCTTTGATATTGTCATTCTAGGAAAAGGGTTTCTTTTGGAAGGAAATTCATTAAAATTGTTGTGTATAATACATTTGAAGTAAGCTGTTGTGGTTGTAGATTAGATTCTAGATTTTCTTAAATTATCAGGATTCAAGATGATAATCAAGTACAGATTGTTGTGACTGAGGCAATATTTCAATAGGCACAGAACGCCAATTGAGGTAGTGTTCCCTGGTGACACTAGACCTCCCCAATGTCACCATGGATAAAACCTACTCCAAGGGTTTTTTCTGTTTTTGCATTGGTAGGTATGGATCAACGTGAAAGGTCTTGTCGTAGGAATTTCTAGTTGGGCAAGAGGAGTTGAGGATACCGAGGCGATTTGGTCACAAATTCCTTAGACTCTTACGAACTGTCAATTACCCTTCAAACCTAGATAGTATTCTAGAGGTCCCAATACTAGTCTAGGGACTGAACTTGGTGAGAGTTATACCTTTGGATTGATATTATGTCCAGTAAGGATAGGAAACATTGTAAAAAGATATTGTTTGAGAAAGAATTACTTTACCTTATTTTTGTTTTGTAAAATAAAGATGTGTAACGAATTTGTACCAGGAGAATCAAAGAACTTGTTTCTATATGTCAAACTAACTTCCGCCAGTTGATTTTCGCTTCTGCTACAGCACAAAACACCTTGAGAGCTAGTCTCACCCTTTCTAGCATCAACTCATCGTCTTCTATGTAAAGTGTTGTATCATCTGCATACTTTGAGTCTAACAGCTTTGTTTCCTCTCTCACTGGAAGTAGAGGCCGTGTAACCCACTCACACGTGATCTGAGGAAGTGAGACATCACCTCTCTCACTGGAAGTAGAGGCCGTGTAACCCACTCACACGTGATCTGAGGAAGTGAGACATCACCTCTGCAAAGAGTAGGAATAGATACGGGGCTAGTGGGCAGCCTTGCCGTACTGATCTCTCCAGCTGAAACTCCTCCCCTCTCTTGCCACCTATGAGAACCTTGCTGGTGGCCGATCTGTAGAGTGTGGAGATCTCATAGATCCATTCTTCGGGGAAGCCCAACCTCTCCATGCTGCCCTCCAAGAAGTCAGAGTCTACCCTGTCATAGGCTTTCTCAAAATCCAAGAGTAGTACCGCCAATCCTTGACCACTATGCTGGGGCAGTTTGAGTTGATGCAGCAGGCTGGACAAAGCCAGTGTTCTGCATTGTGAGCTGACTTAATACCTTTGTTTACTTTTTAAATAGCAAGGTTCAATGATTTGAGTTTCAAAAAAGTTTTGAGTTGAACAACTCAGCCTTCACTAAAATATGCTTTCTCGACATGCAGTGGTGGCTAGAGAGTTGAAGCAAATTTGCACTTGAGCTAATGAACACTTGACTTTTTGCTAAAGTTCACATTTCTTATTACTTCAGTGAATAACTGGGTTCTTGGTGCCTTGTTATGTGCAGGTTAGTGAAACAACAGAGCACAAGGTCACCATCAAATTTCCAAGCATATCATCATTAGGAGCACATTTTGAAAGTCCTTCATATAGATGCAAGGACATAATCCCTCATGAACGTGTGATTACACGCCAGCTTTTTCTGCAGCCTGACCCAGTTGCTACATCCCCAGTTGTGGATCAACAGTTTGTTATGACTTACAAAGTTGCGGAGAGGGTGCTAAAACAGATTGTTCCTTCTGCAGATTTTGATTGCAGCGGCCATTTAAAAGATTTTTGGTTATGCATGAACATAACTGGTGATGATGATGCGTGCATTGCCACAAGCCAGCAAGAGAATTTGAGAAGGGAAAGGGTTGACAAAAAGATGGGTTCATTATCCGTGCCTCTATCCATATTACCTGAAAGGCATCCTTCTGAAATGAAATCACCTTTGATATCACATGATAAGATACTCAGAATGAGTGAACTGCAAGACAGGGCAGACACCAGTGATTTCAAAACATCAGAAAATCTCTGTGCCATCAAGCACACTGATGATATGCAAAATGCTGAGCGTGTTGTTGTAGACAGCCCCTCAAGGGGCTTATCTCAAATGAAACCCAACACTGCTCTTCCAGTGGGATCTCCTCTATCAGAAGATAAGAGCATACCACACTGGGGAATCCGGAAAAAAATGAGTTCAAGATATACATGCCTGAGAAAGAGCTTGCCAAGTGCGAATCTTGGTGCAAGCCATGTACAGAAGCAGCAGGTGCAGTTTCCTGCATCTTCTAAGTTTTGCAAAGACAATGCAGAACCAAAAGCTGATGCTGATAAGTTCAACGCAGTACAATGCAAAGTAACAGATGGTCAAAAGGGATTTCTCAAAGTGCCAAAAGACATGCAGGAAGGAAGATGGTCTTCTGAAAGGTTGGGTACCAACCTTTTTTATATGAATCTGTAAGGCAATCAAACTTATGGGTTTTAAGTTGAAACTTTCTTGCAGATACAAGGCTGCTCAGCTTAAGCTCATAGATATCTTGCATGAAAAGGGTGCAGTTCCTGGGAAGCCTCTTCTCAGGCCTGCTTTGCGGAAAGAAGCTAGGAAGTATATTGGCGACACCGGATTACTAGATCATCTTCTGAAACATATGACAGATTCAGTGGTCTATGCAAATGAACGCTTTTGTCGGCGCCATAACTCTGAAGGAACAATGGAATATTGGCTTGAGGATTCTAGCCTCATGGAACTTAGAAGAAAAGCAGGGGTTGATAGATTTTGGGTTCCTCCTTCAGGATGGAAACCTGGCGATCTTATACCTGGAAAATTCTGTGGAGCCCTGCCTACAAATCAATCAGAGGAAATGAGGCGAATAAAAGATGATGTGGAGAACCTCAAGAGGTAGCCATAGTCATATGATGTCAGCAGTGTGTGTAAGTTTTGCAGGAGTACATTTCGTTGCCGCTGAAAAGCAAAAAAAGCTTTATGGAGCAATCAACAGTTTGGACTTCAACTGCAAGCGTTTTCTAACCCATGTAAATCTTGTGCTAACATAGCCTCACTTTAATAGCCAAATGCAGTACTTTTCACAATGGATGCATGGCAAGTTTAGTGATATCAGATAATGCCTCTCTCAAGACCAAGCGGTATTCTGGATCCTGGGAGAAATTCCAACAGAATATCAAAGACCAAATACTGGTACCTATGGAAAGTTGATAGAGAGGCTGTCTTACCTGAAATTTGAGAGGAATCATTTAAGAAGGCTTTTACTGTGTAGTAAACCCCTGAATACCTGCAATGCAAACAGAAGGAATTTTTATATTTGGTCAGACAATGCCATCATTATTCAGGATATGCGTAAAGATATATTGAAGGTGAGAGAAGCAGTTAACAACCACCAGGAGATGTATACAAAACAGTCTTCAGAACCAATGGCTGTAAGTGCCTCAAGCAGAGGCTCTAACATGAAAATGATCAGGTTAATACTGTCTGAACGGTTAAGTTTGCAATAGTGGTACCATCACTTTGTAGACTTGGGTAAGAAGTTTGCAGAAACATACTCTGGTCAAGTTGCTCATAAAAATGACAGGACAATTGTTTTGTGACAAGCAGATCGAGCAAGCAGTTCAGAGCAGAGTATTAGAGAAACAGGCAAACATGGGGAGCAGGAAGTCATCAGGATTGTAAGTTGTGTTAAAGCCCTGTATGGCCCATGGTTTTAGAGGTCAAAGTGACGAGGATTTTGTTCTCAGTGTCTTTGAATGGCAGAGGTCACTGCGGTATACAAGAGCACTTGGAGAAAATTGATGACGACATCAGAAAACTAGCCGAGGTGGACGGAATAGAACTTATTGCTGTATATATCCTCATGCGATGTTTGGAGTCCGATAACCACATTCAGAGTGTCAGAATGCAAACAAATGTCTACTCTGAATCCTGATGTACTGTCTGGATATATACAGCAGTCAAGTGCTGCATATATCCTCATGTACTGTTAAGCGCCGCTGGCTGAGACCAGCACTTGACAGGGGTGATGGGTGGCACCTGGAAAAAAGAGGTTGCACTTTTGCACTTGCATGGCTCTTATTAACACACCACAACTCGAGATTGCTGAATGAATGTCACCCAGGAGGCAATATCCAAGTACAACCTGCTGTCCACTGCAGAGAACATGCAGCTTAAGCCTCAATTACACGAAAGTCGAGAGATGGTCGTAGCCATGCAGGTCGGATTGTTTTTAATAATTTACACCGCTAGTTTTACTGGATTAGAGAGTTGACGAGCTCTTTATTTAATTTGTTTCGCGTGTCCGTTTTCCATGTGTGTTTCCAGGAGGATCTGTCTTGTGCTTTGCAGACGGTTGCTGCGACAGCGATGGCGGACATGAAGGAGGAGGGTCAGGGCTTGTGCTTGCTACTCTTGTTTTGGTTATATAATCTGGGCTTTGTGGTTTTTGGTTTTTTAGGCTCCCAAGTGCTGCTTGAAGTAAAGCCCAACTTCTAAGACTTGGAGCACATTGCAAGATATGTTTTTCTTCGAAGCAGCAGTTGGAATAATTCTAGATTCTTTCAAGGTTTGACAATCTTCAATTGGATGTACTCAAAAGTCTAGAACTTTGAATCTCTTGTTACTTTTGGATATTGTAGAAATTGTTCCGTGCCTCTTGAAAAATAATTTCGTTTTGCAGTGGAGTATGGATTCTTTCGGTAATATGCTTGTGGATTGGAAGCTTTAGGGTCACTCTAGACATAAATTTGCTTATGTTCAAATATCTTAAATGTATCCATTCTTGTGCATCTTGATGGTACTAGAGTTTCAAATGTGTATTTTATGTACATTCGTACTGATCTCACTACTGCATCTTTGAAGCCTTTTCATTCATTCTAATCATTCCCTCACCAAATGCATATTAGGTGTATCAAAACTTGAAGGAATACCTCATAATAAGTTGTCTTTATAGCTTAACAGCTGAATATTGATGTGGATTGATTCTTATACTTATCCATAATCAGCTTTGGAGACAAAGGTTGATCTAATTCACGACTTTGGGAAATTGTGTTAGCATATTGGTACAACAATTGTTGCTTCAAATTTGGAGACAAAGGTTGATCTAATCGACAACTTTGTGAAATTGTGTTAGCATATTGGTACAACAATTGTTGCTTCAATTTTCCATGTCAATTGAGGATGAGGAAACCTCAAATAAATAGGACGTTGTCTTTATAGCTTAAGAGCTGAATATTGATGTGGATTGATTCTTATACTTATCCATAATGAGCTTTGGAGACAAAGGTTGATCTAATTCACGACTTTGGGAAATTGTGTTAGCATATTGGTACAACAATTGTTGCTTCAAATTTGGAGACAAAGGTTGATCTAATCGACAACTCTGTGAAATTGTGTTAGCATATTGGTACAACAATTGTTGCTTCAATTTTCCATGTCAATTGAGGATGAGGAAACCTCAAATAAATAGGACGTTGTCTTTATAGCTTAACAGCTGAATATTGATGCGGATTGATTCTTATACTTATCCATAATCAGCTTTGGAGACAAAGGTTGATCTAATTCACGACTTTGTGAAATTGTGTTAGCATATTGGTACAACAATTGTTGCTTCAAATTTGGAGACAAAGGTTGATCTAATCGACAACTTTGTGAAATTGTGTTAGCATATTGGTACAACAATTGTTGCTTCCATTTTCCATGTCAATTGAGGATGAGGAAACCTCAAATAAATAGGACGTTGTCTTTATAGCTTAACAGCTGAATATTGATGCGGATTGATTCTTATACTTATCCATAATCAGCTTTGGAGACAAAGGTTGATCTAATTCACGACTTTGTGAAATTGTGTTAGCATATTGGTACAACAATTGTTGCTTCAAATTTGGAGACAAAGGTTGATCTAATCGACAACTTTGTGAAATTGTGTTAGCATATTGGTACAACAATTGTTGCTTCCATTTTCCATGTCAATTGAGGATGAGGAAACCTCAAATAAATAGGACGTTGTCTTTATAGCTTAACAGCTGAATATTGATGCGGATTGATTCTTATACTTATCCATAATCAGCTTTGGAGACAAAGGTTGATCTAATTCACGACTTTGTGAAATTGTGTTAGCATATTGGTACAACAATTGTTGCTTCAAATTTGGAGACAAAGGTTGATCTAATCGACAACTTTGTGAAATTGTGTTAGCATATTGGTACAACAATTGTTGCTTCCATTTTCCATGTCAATTGAGGATGAGGAAACCTCAAATAAATAGGACGTTGTCTTTATAGCTTAACAGCTGAATATTGATGCGGATTGATTCTTATACTTATCCATAATCAGCTTTGGAGACAAAGGTTGATCTAATTCACGACTTTGTGAAATTGTGTTAGCATATTGGTACAACAATTGTTGCTTCAAATTTGGAGACAAAGGTTGATCTAATCGACAACTTTGTGAAATTGTGTTAGCATATTGGTACAACAATTGTTGCTTCCATTTTCCATGTCAATTGAGGATGAGGAAACCTCAAATAAATAGGACGTTGTCTTTATAGCTTAACAGCTGAATATTGATGCGGATTGATTCTTATACTTATCCATAATCAGCTTTGGAGACAAAGGTTGATCTAATTCACGACTTTGTGAAAATGTGTTAGCATATTGGTACAACAATTGTTGCTTCAAATTTGGAGACAAAGGTTGATCTAATGGACAACTTTGTGAAATTGTGTTAGCATATTGGTACAACAATTGTTGCTTCCATTTTCCATGTCAATTGAGGATGAGGAAACCTCAAATAAATAGGACGTTGTCTTTATAGCTTAACAGCTGAATATTGATGCGGATTGATTCTTATACTTATCCATAATCAGCTTTGGAGACAAAGGTTGATCTAATTCACGACTTTGTGAAATTGTGTTAGCATATTGGTACAACAATTGTTGCTTCAAATTTGGAGACAAAGGTTGATCTAATCGACAACTTTGTGAAATTGTGTTAGCATATTGGTGTTGAGATATCGAGCTCCACTCATGATACGCCAGGGTGACCGTTGAGTACTTATGTCACCGACTTGTCTGTTGCAGACGCGGTTGGTACACCGCCGATGAATAATAGCTACATGATAGCTATCCTTATCTACTCTAGTTCGTGGCTCAGTTAGTATGCCACCTTAGTTAGTTGAGTTTGGTTTGAGACCCATACATAGGGTTCTTCTATTTCTTTGTACTAGAGTTCTTTTTGGCTTACACAACTAAGAAGAGGAAAACTGTTTTCAGCCTCCACCCTTGTGTGTCTTCCCCCATTGTGCAAGCAAGAAAGCTTCAAGAGAGACTCCTTCCTTCTCTCCCACAATCTTGACATGGTATCAGAGCCTTGTTCGTGGTAAGGAGCTCAAGAAAGCAAGCCAAGCTCGCGGTGGCCTGGTAAGAGGAGCAGTGTTGCTTTCATTTTCTGTTTTGGGAGCAGATCTCTGCAGGTAGCACAGCCGGAAATTGCAGGAGTGCATTGTCTCAGGTTGAGACGCCCTTCGCGGTGAAGCAAGAGGGCAGTATATGCTGCGGGTAAGGGCTTTAGCCCTTGGCGACCTTGTTTTTTTGATTTGAGGCCATTTCGGGGCATGTTTTGCAGACGGAAGTTTTCTGCACGCACTCAGGAAAAGGCTCAGTTTTATGCTGTGCAGCCACTGTTCTACAGGTCGGTGAAAAGTTACTGTAGAAATTGCATCGTATGCTTGTGCGCAGAGACATTGGGAGTTTCAGAATTATCCTTGGTTCCTGTTTATGCAAAATCGTCACTAGGAAGTGACTGTGTGGTCAAATACCACTTTCGCCAGTTTTGCAGATTTGCCCTTGTGAGGGTGAAGCTGTGTTTTTTGCAGTAACAGAATTTCTTGCAGTATTCTGTAATGGCGTCTGATTCTCTTTCACAGATTGTCACTGAAAAGCTTGACAAGAACAACTTCCAGGCATGGAAGTTTAGAATGACGAATTTCCTTATGGGAAAAGGATATTGGGAATTTGTTGCAGGAAATGAAGAAGAACCAGTTCTTCCTGATGTTCCCAATCAACAGCAAATGCAGGCATTCAAAGCATGGCATGAGAGAGCCAGGAAAGTTATGTACTGGCTGTCTATCAGCATTTCAGACTCTATGATTGTGCATATTCAGGATGCAAGTACGCCAAAGGAGGCATGGGATACTCTGTCAAAAATGTATAGCACAAATACACAAGCCAGGAAAATGCAGCTCAAGCAAGAGTTGCATAATGTGCAAAGAGAAAATATGAGCATCAATGACTACCACATGAAGGTGAAGAAGATTGCAGATGCACTTGCTTCCATTGGGTCGCCAGTGGAAGATGATGATTTAGTTTCCGTGACCTTGAATGGTCTAGGAAAGGATTATGCACAGTTTCGAACATCCATTTCCGTTCGTGAAAGATTTCCTGACTTTGAGGAGTTGATTGCTCTTCTAATTTCTGAGGAGCAGAGAAATGGTGGTGCATCTTCTTCAGGAGGAACTTCAAAAGAAGCTGTCTTCTACTCAAATGCTGGAAGAGGTAGAGGCAGAGGTAGAGGAGGCCGATTTGGAGGCCGTGGTAGAAATCAGAATATGCAGCAAACTCAAGAAAATCAGTCCTATGGAGGAGGACGTGGTAACTCTAGAGGCAGGGGGAGCCAAAGAGGTCGTGGTGGATGGCAAAGAGGCCAAAATGCAAACAGTAATGTTGAATGCTACTATTGTGGTAAAATGGGTCATATGGCTAAAGACTGCTACAAAAAGCAGAATGACATCATGAATGGAAAACTGCAACAAGAAAATTATGCATCTTCTAGTAGACAGGGTGATGACAGAAATGAGCATCTGTTTATGGTGCAGCACATGAACAATTCTGTGACAAGTGCAGAAGAAAGCAACGATGTATGGTATGTTGACTCAGGTGCGTCAAACCACATGATAGGTCATGCAGAATGGATGGAGGATGTAAGGAAAATGGAAAAACCAGGATTTGTGGAGACTGGTGATGATACTGCACATCCGATTGTGCAGATTGGAAAAATTCCCTTGTCTATGCAGGATGGGAAAAAGAAATACCTGTCCGATGTATTTCATGTCCCGAATATCACCAAGAATCTGGTTTCTGTTGGTCAAATGGTTGAACAGGGCTTGCAGGTCAGATTTAATCCTCATGGATGCTTTGTTGAGGATATGAAAAATAAAGGTCGCTTGATAGCAAAAGGAAAGAAGAAGGGCAGAATGTTTACATTGGATGCAGACATGTCTGAATTGAGTGCATCAATGTTTGCACATGGGACCGGTGTAGTTGCAGATATTGATATCTGGCATAAACGCATTGGTCATGTTAATGTACAGCGACTTAAATCAATGCAGGCCCAAAATATTGTTGCAGGTTTGCCAAAATTCAAGGTTGCAGAAATGCATAAGGTATGTGAAGCCTGTCAGTTTGGAAAACAGGCAAGGAAACCATTTCCTAGACATGTTCAAGAGAGTGAGAAGCCATTGGAATTAATCCACTCTGATGTGTGGACAACTAAAGCTGCATCTCTTGGAGGCTGTCATTATTTTGTCAGTTTTATTGATGACTATAGCAGAAAAGTTTGGGTGTATTTTATGAAAAAGAAAAGTGAAGTTTTTGGGCATTTCAAAACTCTTAAAGCTATGGTTGAAAAAGAAACAGGCCTGCAAGTAAAATGCCTAAGGTCAGATGGAGGGGGAGAGTACCTCTCAAATGAGTTTGCAAGGTTCCTACAGGAGCATGGTATAAAGCAGCAATATTCATGCAGTCATACCCCACAGCAAAATGGAATTGCAGAAAGAAAAAATAGGCATATTGGAGAGGTATCTCGTGCCATGCTTAATGAAAAAGACCTACCATATTTTTATTGGGCTGAAGCAGTTGCTACAGCAGTCTACATAATGAACAGGACTCCCACTGCAGCAATACATGGAATGACTCCAAAGGAGAGGTATACTGGTAGGAAACCAGATATTTCTCATTTGAAAATTTTTGGTTGCATTGCCTATGTACATGTGCCAGATGAGTTGAGATCCAAGTTGGATCCAAAAGCTGAGAAGTGCATCTTTATTGGTTACTCTCTGCAGCAAAAAGGGTATAGATGCTATAACCCTTCTACTCGTAAGTTTACAGTGAGCAGAGATGTTGTTTTTGATGAGATGAGTAGCTGGTATAAACCAGTAAATGTGATTGATGATGTAGATGCACAAAATGGTAATGCTGCACAGAATTCACAGCAGCAGTCACAAAATATTAGTGGACCTGGAGCGTCCTCTAGCAGTGGTTCACATTCTTCGCCATGGACAGGCAGATTGAGATCAGGAGAATCTTCTGAAGGCAGCGCAAATAGTGGTATGCAGGTATCACGAAAAGGAAAAGAGAAGTTAGATCAGTCCATGTTTGATGTGAATGCAGGTCACTCTTATGTGGATGGTGAATCCAGTGGCTCAGAACAGAGCATTGATGATGAGTTGGGTATTCCTTCTATTGTTACACCTGGAGTAAGAAAGACCAGGGATGTTTTGAGAGCACCTGGGAGTGAACCCACTTTGCACAGGTCTACCAGAGTTAGGTATCCTGTGGATAGGCTGAAATATGATGGATTTACAGCCATTCACTATGCATATATGGTCAAGGTGATACAAGAACCAGAACCCACTTCTTTTGAGCAAGCCATGGGAAAAGAAAAATGGGAGAAAGCCATGGATGAAGAAATGGATGCCTTGGAAGCAAATGCTACATGGGAATTGGTACCTTTGCCTAAAGGTAAGAATGCAATTGGCTGTAAGTGGGTCTATAAGGTGAAGCACAATGCAGATGGTTCTGTGAACAGATACAAGGCAAGATTAGTGGTCAAGGGGTATGCACAAACATATGGCATTGACTACGAAGAAACATTCAGTCCGGTTGCAAGGATGGCAACCGTAAGAGCAGTCATTGCTATGGCTTCATCAAAGGGATGGTCTTTACATCAGATGGATGTAAAGAATGCCTTCTTGCATGGTGATTTGCAAGAAGAGGTCTATATGGAGCAGCCACCAGGTTATGTGCATGCTGTTAATCCTGAGTTTGTTTGCAGGTTGAAGAAAGCATTGTATGGCTTGAAGCAAGCACCTAGAGCATGGTCTGACAAGATAGGACAGTATCTTGTCACTATTGGCTTTCAGATTTCCAAGGCAGATTTCTCACTTTATGTGAGAAAAACAGAGAAAGGTATTATGCTACTTGTCATTTATGTTGATGATTTGATTATGACAGGTGACAGTGATGAAGATATCCTTCATGTGAAAATGCTATTGAAGCAGAAGTTTGAGATGAAGGATTTGGGAGAGCTGCGTTATTTCTTGGGCATTGAGGTGATTAGATCACCAAGTGGGATACAGCTCTTGCAGAGGCAGTATGGATTGGACATGCTGTCCAAATATGGGATGACAGGCTGTAAGCCTATTTCAGTTCCTTTGGAGCAAAATGTGAAGCTGAGCACAGATGCAGGTGAGCTTCTAGAAGACCCTACTATGTACAGACGCATAGTAGGAAGTTTAATTTATATGACTATTACCAGGCCAGATTTGAGCTATGCTGTTGGATTGGTAAGTCAGTTTATGCAGGCTCCAAGGAAACCGCATTTGGATGCGGCTAGATGCATACTCAGGTATGTGAAGTCCACATTGGAGTATGGACTATTTTATGAGACTGGGGTTCAGATACAGTTGCATGGATACACTGATGCTGATTGGGCTGGTAGCATTTCTGATAGACGATCTACCAGTGGATATGTGTTCTCTTTCGGGAGTGCTGCAGTCACTTGGAGCAGCAAGAAACAGCCTACAGTTGCCTTGTCGAGTACAGAGGCGGAGTACAGGGGTGCAGCAATGGCTGCATGTGAGGTAGCTTGGTTGCATAAGCTAATTTATGATATGCATCAGTCTACAGATGGGCCAGTTGTCATTTATTGTGACAACATGAGTAGTATACACTTGGCAAATAACCCAGTCTATCATGCTAGAACAAAGCACATTGAGGTGCATTATCACTATGTGCGAGAGAGGGTTTTACTAGGTCTTATTGATCTAGTTTATGTCAGCACAGAGGATCAGGTAGCTGACATATTCACGAAGGCATTGGGCGCAGAGAAGATGCGCAAGTTCAGATACCTGCTTGGTGTGCAGGAATTGGGATTGAGCTCGAGGGGGAGTGTTGAGATATCGAGCTCCACTCATGATACGCCAGGGTGACCGTTGAGTACTTATGTCACCGACTTGTCAGTTGCAAACGCGGTTGGTACACCGCCGATGAATAATAGCTACATGATAGCTATCCTTATCTACTCTAGTTCGTGGCTCAGTTAGTATGCCACCTTAGTTAGTTGAGTTTGGTTTGAGACCCATACATAGGGTTCTTCTATTTCTTTGTACTAGAGTTCTTTTTGGCTTACACAACTAAGAAGAGGAAAACTGTTTTCAGCCTCCACCCTTGTCTTCCCCCATTGTGCAAGCAAGAAAGCTTCAAGCGAGACTCCTTCCTTCTCTCCCTCAATCTTGACAATTGGTACAACAATTGTTGCTTCCATTTTCCATGTCAATTGAGGATGAGGAAACCTCAAATAAATAGGACGTTGTCTTTATAGCTTAACAGCTGAATATTGATGCGGATTGATTCTTATACTTATCCATAATCAGCTTTGGAGACAAAGGTTGATCTAATTCACGACTTTGTGAAATTGTGTTAGCATATTGGTACAACAATTGTTGCTTCAAATTTGGAGACAAAGGTTGATCTAATCGACAACTTTGTGAAATTGTGTTAGCATATTGGTACAACAATTGTTGCTTCCATTTTCCATGTCAATTGAGGATGAGGAAACCTCAAATAAATAGGACGTTGTCTTTATAGCTTAACAGCTGAATATTGATGCGGATTGATTCTTATACTTATCCATAATCAGCTTTGGAGACAAAGGTTGATCTAATTCATGACTTTGTGAAATTGTGTTAGCATATTGGTACAACAATTGTTGCTTCAAATTTGGAGACAAAGGTTGATCTAATCGACAACTTTGTGAAATTGTGTTAGCATATTGGTACAACAATTGTTGCTTCAATTTTCCATGTCAATTGAGGATGAGGAAACCTCAAATAAATAGGACGTTGTCTTTATAGCTTAACAACTGAATATTGATGCGGATTGATTCTTATACTTATCCATAATCAGCTTTGGAGACAAAGGTTGATCTAATTCACGACTTTGTGAAATTGTGTTAGCATATTGGTACAACAATTGTTGCTTCAAATTTGGAGACAAAGGTTGATCTAATGGACAACTTTGTGAAATTGTGTTAGCATATTGGTACAACAATTGTTGCTTCAATTTTCCATGTCAATTGAGGATGATGAAACCTCAAATAAATAGGACGTTGTCTTTATAGCTTAACAGCTGAATATTGATGCGGATTGATTCTTATACTTATCCATAATCAGCTTTGGAGACAAAGGTTGATCTAATTCACGACTTTGTGAAATTGTGTTAGCATATTGGTACAACAATTGTTGCTTCAAATTTGGAGACAAAGGTTGATCTAATAGACAACTTTGTGAAATTGTGTTAGCATATTGGTACAACAATTGTTGCTTCAATTTTCCATGTCAATTGAGGATGATGAAACCTCAAATAAATAGGACGTTGTCTTTATAGCTTAACAGCTGAATATTGATGCGGATTGATTCTTATACTTATCCATAATCAGCTTTGGAGACAAAGGTTGATCTAATTCACGACTTTGTGAAATTGTGTTAGCATATTGGTACAACAATTGTTGCTTCAAATTTGGAGACAAAGGTTGATCTAATCAACAACTTTGTGAAATTGTGTTAGCATATTGGTACAACAATTGTTGCTTCAATTTTCCATGTCAATTGAGGATGAGGAAACCTCAAATAAATAGGACGTTGTCTTTATAGCTTAACAGCTGAATATTGATGCGGATTGATTCTTATACTTATCCATAATCAGCTTTGGAGACAAAGGTTGATCTAATTCACGACTTTGTGAAATTGTGTTAGCATATTGGTACAACAATTGTTGCTTCAAATTTGGAGACAAAGGTTGATCTAATCGACAACTTTGTGAAATTGTGTTAGCATATTGGTACAACAATTGTTGCTTCCATTTTCCATGTCAATTGAGGATGAGGAAACCTCAAATAAATAGGACGTTGTCTTTATAGCTTAACAGCTGAATATTGATGCGGATTGATTCTTATACTTATCCATAATCAGCTTTGGAGACAAAGGTTGATCTAATTCACGACTTTGTGAAATTGTGTTAGCATATTGGTACAACAATTGTTGCTTCAAATTAGGAGACAAAGGTTGATCTAATCGACAACTTTGTGAAATTGTGTTAGCATATTGGTACAACAATTGTTGCTTCAATTTTCCATGTCAATTGAGGATGAGGAAACCTCAAATAAATAGGACGTTGTCTTTATAGCTTAACAGCTGAATATTGATGCGGATTGATTCTTATACTTATCCATAATCAGCTTTGGAGACAAAGGTTGATCTAATTCACGACTTTGTGAAATTGTGTTAGCATATTGGTACAACATTTGTTGCTTCAAATTTGGAGACAAAGGTTGATCTAATCGACAACTTTGTGAAATTGTGTTAGCATATTGGTACAACAATTGTTGCTTCAATTTTCCATGTCAATTGAGGATGAGGAAACCTCAAATAAATAGGACGTTGTCTTTATAGCTTAACAACTGAATATTGATGCGGATTGATTCTTATACTTATCCATAATCAGCTTTGGAGACAAAGGTTGATCTAATTCACGACTTTGTGAAATTGTGTTAGCATATTGGTACAACAATTGTTGCTTCAAATTTGGAGACAAAGGTTGATCTAATCGACAACTTTGTGAAATTGTGTTAGCATATTGGTACAACAATTGTTGCTTCCATTTTCCATGTCAATTGAGGATGAGGAAACCTCAAATAAATAGGACATTGTCTTTATAGCTTAACAGCTGAATATTGATGCGGAATGATTCTTATACTTATCCATAATCAGCTTTGGAGACAAAGGTTGATCTAATTCACGACTTTGTGAAATTGTGTTAGCATATTGGTACAACAATTGTTGCTTCAAATTTGGAGACAAAGGTTGATCTAATCGACAACTTTGTGAAATTGTGTTAGCATATTGGTACAACAATTGTTGCTTCAATTTTCCATGTCAATTGAGGATGAGGAAACCTCAAATAAATAGGACGTTGTCTATATAGCTTAACAGCTGAATATTGATGCGGATTGATTCTTATACTTATCCATAATCAGCTTTGGAGACAAAGGTTGATCTAATTCACGACTTTGTGAAAATGTGTTAGCATATTGGTACAACAATTGTTGCTTCAAATTTGGAGACAAAGGTTGATCTAATCGACAACTTTGTGAAATTGTGTTAGCATATTGGTACAACAATTGTTGCTTCAATTTTCCATGTCAATTGAGGATGAGGAAACCTCAAATAAATAGGACGTTGTCTTTATAGCTTAACAGCTGAATATTGATGTGGATTGATTCTACTTATCTATAATCAGCTTTGGAGACAAAGGTTGATCTAATTCACGACTTTGTGAAATTGTGTTAGCATATTGGTACAACAATTGTTGCTTCAAATTTGGAGACAAAGGTTGATCTGATCGACAACTTTGTGAAATTGTGTTAGCATATTGGTACAACAATTGTTGCTTCAATTTTCCATGTCAATTGAGGATGAGGAAACCTCAAATAAATAGGACGTTGTCTTTATAGCTTAACAGCTGAATATTGATGCGGATTGATTCTTATACTTATCCATAATCAGCTTTGGAGACAAAGGTCGATCTAATTCACGACTTTGTGAAATTGTGTTAGCATATTGGTACAACAATTGTTGCTTCTAATTTGGAGACAAAGGTTGATCTAATCGACAACTTTGTGAAATTGTGTTAGCATATTGGTACAACAATTGTTGCTTCAATTTTCCATGTCAATTGAGGATGAGGAAACCTCAAATAAATAGGACGTTGTCTTTATAGCTTAACAACTGAATATTGATGCGGATTGATTCTTATACTTATCCATAATCAGCTTTGGAGACAAAGGTTGATCTAATTCACGTCTTTGTGAAATTGTGTTAGCATATTGGTACAACAATTGTTGCTTCAAATTTGGAGACAAAGGTTGATCTAATCGACAACTTTGTGAAATTGTGTTAGCATATTGGTACAACAATTGTTGCTTCAATTTTCCATGTCAATTGAGGATGATGAAACCTCAAATAAATAGGACGTTGTCTTTATAGCTTAACAGCTGAATATTGATGCGGATTGATTCTTATACTTATCCATAATCAGCTTTGGAGACAAAGGTTGATCTAATTCACGACTTTGTGAAATTGTGTTAGCATATTGGTACAACAATTGTTGCTTCAAATTTGGAGACAAAGGTTGATCTAATCGACAACTTTGTGAAATTGTGTTAGCATATTGGTACAACAATTGTTGCTTCAATTTTCCATGTCAATTGAGGATGAGGAAACCTCAAATAAATAGGACGTTGTCTTTATAGCTTAACAACTGAATATTGATGCGGATTGATTCTTATACTTATCCATAATCAGCTTTGGAGACAAAGGTTGATCTAATTCACGACTTTGTGAAATTGTGTTAGCATATTGGTACAACAATTGTTGCTTCAAATTTGGAGACAAAGGTTGATCTAATCGACAACTTTGTGAAATTGTGTTAGCATATTGGTACAATAATTGTTGCTTCAATTTTCCATGTCAATTGAGGATGAGGAAACCTCAAATAAATAGGACGTTGTCTTTATAGCTTAACAGCTGAATATTGATGCGAATTGATTCTTATACTTATCTATAATCAGCTTTGGAGACAAAGGTTGATCTAATTCACGACTTTGTGAAATTGTGTTAGCATATTGGTACAACAATTGTTGCTTCAAATTTGGAGACAAAGGTTGATCTAATCGACAACTTTGTGAAATTGTGTTAGCATATTGGTACAACAATTGTTGCTTCCATTTTCCATGTCAATTGAGGATGAGGAAACCTCAAATAAATAGGACGTTGTCTTTATAGCTTAACAGCTGAATATTGATGCGGATTGATTCTTATACTTATCCATAATCAGCTTTGCAGACAAAGGTTGATCTAATTCACGACTTTGTGAAATTGTGTTAGCATATTGGTACAACAATTGTTGCTTCAAATTTGGAGACAAAGGTTGATCTAATCGACAACTTTGTGAAATTGTGTTAGCATATTGGTACAATAATTGTTGCTTCAATTTTCCATGTCAATTGAGGATGAGGAAACCTCAAATAAATAGGACGTTGTCTTTATAGCTTAACAGCTGAATATTGATGCGGATTGATTCTTATACTTATCCATAATCAGCTTTGGAGACAAAGGTTGATCTAATTCACGACTTTGTGAAATTGTGTTAGCATATTGGTACAACAATTGTTGCTTCAAATTTGGAGACAAAGGTTGATCTAATCGACAACTTTGTGAAATTGTGTTAGCATATTGGTACAACAATTGTTGCTTCAATTTTCCATGTCAATTGAGGATGAGGAAACCTCAAATAAATAGGACGTTGTCTTTATAGCTTAACAACTGAATATTGATGCGGATTGATTCTTATACTTATCCATAATCAGCTTTGGAGACAAAGGTTGATCTAATTCACGACTTTGTGAAATTGTGTTAGCATATTGGTACAACAATTGTTGCTTCAAATTTGGAGACAAAGGTTGATCTAATCGACAACTTTGTGAAATTGTGTTAGCATATTGGTACAACAATTGTTGCTTCCATTTTCCATGTCAATTGAGGATGAGGAAACCTCAAATAAATAGGACATTGTCTTTATAGCTTAACAGCTGAATATTGATGCGGAATGATTCTTATACTTATCCATAATCAGCTTTGGAGACAAAGGTTGATCTAATTCACGACTTTGTGAAATTGTGTTAGCATATTGGTACAACAATTGTTGCTTCAAATTTGGAGACAAAGGTTGATCTAATCGACAACTTTGTGAAATTGTGTTAGCATATTGGTACAACAATTGTTGCTTCAATTTTCCATGTCAATTGAGGATGAGGAAACCTCAAATAAATAGGACGTTGTCTATATAGCTTAACAGCTGAATATTGATGCGGATTGATTCTTATACTTATCCATAATCAGCTTTGGAGACAAAGGTTGATCTAATTCACGACTTTGTGAAAATGTGTTAGCATATTGGTACAACAATTGTTGCTTCAAATTTGGAGACAAAGGTTGATCTAATCGACAACTTTGTGAAATTGTGTTAGCATATTGGTACAACAATTGTTGCTTCAATTTTCCATGTCAATTGAGGATGAGGAAACCTCAAATAAATAGGACGTTGTCTTTATAGCTTAACAGCTGAATATTGATGTGGATTGATTCTACTTATCTATAATCAGCTTTGGAGACAAAGGTTGATCTAATTCACGACTTTGTGAAATTGTGTTAGCATATTGGTACAACAATTGTTGCTTCAAATTTGGAGACAAAGGTTGATCTGATCGACAACTTTGTGAAATTGTGTTAGCATATTGGTACAACAATTGTTGCTTCAATTTTCCATGTCAATTGAGGATGAGGAAACCTCAAATAAATAGGACGTTGTCTTTATAGCTTAACAGCTGAATATTGATGCGGATTGATTCTTATACTTATCCATAATCAGCTTTGGAGACAAAGGTTGATCTAATTCACGACTTTGTGAAATTGTGTTAGCATATTGGTACAACAATTGTTGCTTCAAATTTGGAGACAAAGGTTGATCTAATCGACAACTTTGTGAAATTGTGTTAGCATATTGGTACAACAATTGTTGCTTCCATTTTCCATGTCAATTGAGGATGGGGAAACCTCAAATAAATAGGACGTTGTCTTTATAGCTTAACAGCTGAATATTGATGCGGATTGATTCTTATACTTATCCATAATCAGCTTTGGAGACAAAGGTTGATCTAATTCACGACTTTGTGAAATTGTGTTAGCATATTGGTACAACAATTGTTGCTTCAAATTTGGAGACAAAGGTTGATCTAATCGACAACTTTGTGAAATTGTGTTAGCATATTGGTACAACAATTGTTGCTTCAATTTTCCATGTCAATTGAGGATGAGGAAATCTCAAATAAATAGGACGTTGTCTTTATAGCTTAACAACTGAATATTGATGCGGATTGATTCTTATACTTATCCATAATCAGCTTTGGAGACAAAGGTTGATCTAATTCACGACTTTGTGAAATTGTGTTAGCATATTGGTACAACAATTGTTGCTTCAAATTTGGAGACAAAGGTTGATCTAATCGACAACTTTGTGAAATTGTGTTAGCATATTGGTACAACAATTGTTGCTTCCATTTTCCATGTCAATTGAGGATGAGGAAACCTCAAATAAATAGGACGTTGTCTTTATAGCTTAACAGCTGAATATTGATGCGGATTGATTCTTATACTTATCCATAATCAGCTTTGGAGACAAAGGTTGATCTAATTCACGACTTTGTGAAATTGTGTTAGCATATTGGTACAACAATTGTTGCCTCAAATTTGGAGACAAAGGTTGATCTAATCGACAACTTTGTGAAATTGTGTTAGCATATTGGTACAACAATTGTTGCTTCAATTTTCCATGTCAATTGAGGATGAGGAAACCTCAAATAAATAGGACGTTGTCTTTATAGCTTAACAGCTGAATATTGATGCGGATTGATTCTTATACTTATCCATAATCAGCTTTGGAGACAAAGGTTGATCTAATTCACGACTTTGTGAAATTGTGTTAGCATATTGGTACAACAATTGTTGCTTCAAATTTGGAGACAAAGGTTGATCTAATTGACAACTTTGTGAAATTGTGTTAGCATATTGGTACAACAATTGTTGCTTCAATTTTCCATGTCAATTGAGGATGATGAAACCTCAAATAAATAGGACGTTGTCTTTATAGCTTAACAGCTGAATATTGATGCGGATTGATTCTTATACTTATCCATAATCAGCTTTGGAGACAATGGTTGATCTAATTCACGACTTTGTGAAATTGTGTTAGCATATTGATACAACAATTGTTGCTTCAAATTTGGAGACAAAGGTTGATCTAATCGACAACTTTGTGAAATTGTGTTAGCATATTGGTACAACAATTGTTGCTTCCATTTTCCATGTCAATTGAGGATGAGGAAACCTCAAATAAATAGGACGTTGTCTTTATAGCTTAACAGCTGAATATTGATGCGGATTGATTCTTATACTTATCCATAATCAGCTTTGGAGACAAAGGTTGATCTAATTCACGACTTTGTGAAATTGTGTTAGCATATTGGTACAACAATTGTTGCTTCAAATTTGGAGACAAAGGTTGATCTAATCCACAACTTTGTGAAATTGTGTTAGCATATTGGTACAACAATTGTTGCTTCAATTTTCCATGTCAATTGAGGATGAGGAAACCTCAAATAAATAGGACGTTGTCTTTATAGCTTAACAGCTGAATATTGATGCGGATTGATTCTTATACTTATCCATAATCAGCTTTGGAGACAAAGGTTGATCTAATTCACGACTTTGTGAAATTGTGTTAGCATATTGGTACAACAATTGTTGCTTCAAATTTGGAGACAAAGGTTGATCTAATCGACAACTTTGTGAAATTGTGTTAGCATATTGGTACAACAATTGTTGCTTCAATTTTCCATGTCAATTGAGGATGAGGAAACCTCAAATAAATAGGACGTTGTCTTTATAGCTTAACAGCTGAATATTGATGCGGATTGATTCTTATACTTATCCATAATCAGCTTTGGAGACAAAGGTTGATCTAATTCACGACTTTGTGAAATTGTGTTAGCATATTGGTACAACAATTGTTGCTTCAAATTTGGAGACAAAGGTTGATCTAATCCACAACTTTGTGAAATTGTGTTAGCATATTGGTACAATAATTGTTGCTTCAATTTTCCATGTCAATTGAGGATGAGGAAACCTCAAATAAATAGGACGTTGTCTTTATAGCTTAACAGCTGAATATTGATGCGGATTGATTCTTATACTTATCCATAATCAGCTTTGGAGACAAAGGTTGATCTAATTCACGACTTTGTGAAATTGTGTTAGCATATTGGTACAACAATTGTTGCTTCAAATTTGGAGACAAAGGTTGATCTAATCGACAACTTTGTGAAATTGTGTTAGCATATTGGTACAACAATTGTTGCTTCCATTTTCCATGTCAATTGAGGATGAGGAAACCTCAAATAAATAGGACGTTGTCTTTATAGCTTAACAGCTGAATATTGATGCGGATTGATTCTTATACTTATCCATAATCAGCTTTGGAGACAAAGGTTGATCTAATTCACGACTTTGTGAAATTGTGTTAGCATATTGGTACAACAATTGTTGCTTCAAATTTGGAGACAAAGGTTGATCTAATCGACAACTTTGTGAAATTGTGTTAGCATATTGGTACAACAATTGTTGCTTCCATTTTCCATGTCAATTGAGGATGAGGAAACCTCAAATAAATAGGACGTTGTCTTTATAGCTTAACAGCTGAATATTGATGCGGATTGATTCTTATACTTATCCATAATCAGCTTTGGAGACAAAGGTTGATCTAATTCACGACTTTGTGAAATTGTGTTAGCATATTGGTACAACAATTGTTGCTTCAAATTTGGAGACAAAGGTTGATCTAATCGACAACTTTGTGAAATTGTGTTAGCATATTGGTACAACAATTGTTGCTTCAATTTTCCATGTCAATTGAGGATGATGAAACCTCAAATAAATAGGACGTTGTCTTTATAGCTTAACAGCTGAATATTGATGCGGATTGATTCTTATACTTATCCATAATCAGCTTTGGAGACAAAGGTTGATCTAATTCACGACTTTGTGAAATTGTGTTAGCATATTGGTACAACAATTGTTGCTTTAAATTTGGAGACAAAGGTTGATCTAATCGACAACTTTGTGAAATTGTGTTAGCATATTGGTACAACAATTGTTGCTTCAATTTTCCATGTCAATTGAGGATGAGGAAACCTCAAATAAATAGGACGTTGTCTTTATAGCTTAACAGCTGAATATTGATGTGGATTGATTCTACTTATCCATAATCAGCTTTGGAGACAAAGGTTGATCTAATTCACGACTTTGTGAAATTGTGTTAGCATATTGGTACAACAATTGTTGCTTCAAATTTGGAGACAAAGGTTGATCTGATCGACAACTTTGTGAAATTGTGTTAGCATATTGGTACAACAATTGTTGCTTCAATTTTCCATGTCAATTGAGGATGAGGAAACCTCAAATAAATAGGACGTTGTCTTTATAGCTTAACAGCTGAATATTGATGTGGATTGATTCTACTTATCCATAATCAGTTTTGGAGACAAAGGTTGATCTAATTCACGACTTTGTGAAATTGTGTTAGCATATTGGTACGACAATTGTTGCTTCAAATTTGGAGACAAAGGTTGATCTAATCGACAACTTTGTGAAATTGTGTTAGCATATTGGTACAACAATTGTTGCTTCAATTTTCCATGTCAATTGAGGATGAGGAAACCTCAAATAAATAGGACTATTTACGAAGTTTATAAACTTTCGAGATGCGAATAGCTTTTATCGATTTTGCCATGTAGTAAGGGTCTAATGATCATAATAAAACCTTATAACTCATGATTTAGGCACTCACTATTGTTCTAATGTAGTCATGGTAGATATATCGTGGTTATATAACTAAAGCCCTATATAATGAATCTATCCCTTACTACAAGTATTGTATAAACTTGTAATAGGTATATTGTTGAGACATCAAGCTCAATACAAGCAGACACTCGCATACTTGAGATGCCAATTTCAATACGAGTAGACACTCACATACCAGGATGACCGTTTTTGCATTCATATCAATGATATGGTTGGCCGTACTTGCATTAGCATATCATTCCAGTGATACTTTACAACTGGTCATCAGTTAATCCATCTATTGGAACGATGGGATATCTATCTAGTCGTCTTTCTAGTTAATGTGTTTACACTATGGACCGCTTGTATATTATATATGTCGTACTCTCTTTACTCTTGGTTGATTGTTATAGTGGAGAAGAAGAAGAAGAAAGACCGGTTTTTAGCTTCCTATCTTGTATGAATTCTTTGTGTGTGATGCATCTTGTCAGAGTGTAAGCTTCCTCTCTCTCCCATCTTTTCATGGTATGAGAGTGGCATTTAAGTAACGAGTTGTGAGTTAGAAGTATAAGAATCTTTTAGGAAGCCCTACCATGGAGTACACGTGGAGATCTCGCATGCCATCTCCGATTGACAAGAGATCTTTGTGAGCTTGGAGTACTTGAGTATAATAGGTCTTCGGTCTACAATTGTCTAGTCAAATTTGTGTTTTGAATGCATTTGATCCTCCGTTTAAGAGTTGAGGTTACTCTATGTGCATCTAGTAAGGTACATGAACTTTGCAGGCCTCATCATTTTGCAAACAAGTTGCAAGTGTTAGGTGTAGCAGACGATATTTGGAGACTATCAGATATTACATGTGTTGCTTAGGGTACGCATATGTACTATGTTGAGTATAGATGATAGTTTGTTGAATTAGCATGTTGTTGATAAAATCATATTTTTGGGTTTTGCTACACAATGTTTGAGGGATTTAATTAGATTGTTAGTGACAAGCTTAATAAGCATAACTTCCATGCTTGGAAGTTTAGATTGACTAATTTTTTTTTTTTGGGTAAAGGTTATTGGGCTCTACATTGAAGGAGATAATGCTAAGGCTTTAGAGTTACTAGAGGAAAATCCTATGCTTGAGCAAGCCAAGACATTTAATGAATGGAACTAGGGTGCTCAAAAAGATATGTATTAGCTTTTCATCAGTGTTTTAGATAATATGATTAGTTATATACATGATGTAGATAATCTTTTAAAAGTATGGAATAATGTGGTCAAACTGCTTGGTACAAATATAAAAGCTCAAAAGTTATAATTGAAGTTTGTATTAAACAATGTCAAGCATTGTAATCTATTTATTAATGACTATGCATTGAAGATTAAGAGCATTGTTGAAGCTCTTGGATCTATTAATGTGCAAGTTGATAATAATGATATAGTGATTGAATGTTTGGAAGGAGTACGAGGAGTTTTGAACCTCCATCAATACAAGAGATACCATTCGTGATTTTACAAATCTAATATCTATATTGGGATTAGAAGATAATTACTTGGGACTTGCTATATCTTTATCACAAAGCAATAACAATTTAGAACATGTGCTCTACTCGTAACACAAGTAGAGGTAGAGGTCATGGTGGTAGAGGCCATGATGGTGGTCGTCGTGGACAAAATCAAGAGTAATCTCATGACTCATAGGAGTGGTCACATATAGGTGGTAGAGGTTGGCGGTGTCAAGGTAGGATCCATAGAGGATATGACAAATATAATGCAGGTTATGCTAATAGAGAATATTATAATTGTGGTAAGAAATGTCATATTGTATATGACTATCCTAGAAATAATAGAAACAAGAGAAGACAATATAACGATTATGTATCCATTGGTAATCAGATTGATAATGAAAAGTTTGTTATGTATTATATGATAAATGTAATAAATGCAGATGTATCAATAATAATGATTGATGATGTATGATATGTGGATTTAGGTACCTCTAACCATGTGATGTCTCATGGAGAATGATTCAGAGAAATGAAAAGTCTTGCAATGCTTTAATTTGTGAAAACAAGTGACAATGCAGTGCATCTTATTGCTCATGTTGGGAGTGTTCTATTGTTTAGGATGGAAAAGTTAAGTACTTCGTTGGCATATTGCACGTGTCTAATCACAAAGAACTTAGTTTCTGTTTTGAGTAGGGATTGCAGGTAAAGTTTAATACTAATGGTTGCTTTGTAGAAGATTCCAGGAATGTATGTAAATTGGTTGAAAACGACAAGCTTGTGGGAAGGGTTTTTACCTTGGATATAAATGTGTTTGAGTTGAAGGCTATTATGTTTGCAAAAGGTACAATTGTGGTTAACATTAACATTTGGGATAAACGTATTGGTCATGTAAATGTGCGGTGGTTAAATAATACACAGTCATAAAATTGTGATTGGCTTGTCTAAGTTCAAAGTGGTTGATTTTGAGAAAGTTTGTCAAGCATGTCAACTTGGAAAATAGACAAGACATACATTTCCTCATGATAAACATGTAAGTAAGCATTTACTTGAATGTTGTACACTCGGATGTATGGGTTCTTACAAATACTGTATAAATGGTTAGATATAAGTATTATGTAACCTTTATTGATTAATTATCATAGAAGGAAGGTATGGATGTACTTCATGAAGGAGAAAAGTGATGTACTTCTTTACTTTTAGGATTTTAAAAATTTGGTTGAGAAATAATTAGGTGTGTAGATTAAGTATATAAGGTCAAACGGAGGGGAAGAGTACATTTTTAGTGAATTCAATAGTTTTGTGAAATAGAATGGAATTTAGAGGTAGTTTACATGTAGGCACACTTTATAACAGAATGGTGTTGTTGAAAGGAAGAATATAAACATTGCAAAAATTGTACGAGCCTTGATGGATGAAAAGAATGTGTCATTATTGGGCTGATGTTATCTTTAGAATTGTATATATTATGAACAAGACTTTCACTATTATAGTGTATGATGTGTCACTAAAGGAGAAGTTTATTGGCAAGAAACAAAGGTCAAAGTATTTGGATGCATTGTATATGTACATGTTCTTGATGAGCTAAGAAAAAAGTTGGATCTAAAAGTTGAAAAGTGTGTATTTATTGACTATTTTCTTGAGCAAAAAGGGTTTAGCTATTATAATCCAATTACACACAAGCATTACAAATGATGTAAAAGAACAGGTGATTGTAGAAAATGTGGGTCCATAGTCACAAACATTGAGTGGGCCAAAAGAGTCATTTTCTAGTAGGTTTATTAAGAGATCATGGAGTAGTAGGTTACCTACCAATAGCACTTCTACTAATGTAAAAAATATATCACACAAGAAAAGAAACAATGATTGATTCACTTCGTGTGTTAGATATTTCTGCAGGCTATTCATAGATAAATAGTGAGTTTGATAGCTTAGATTAGAGTATGGGTGAGGCGTTTGATGGCTATTCACATATAGATGGTGAGTTTGATGGCTTAGATTAGAGTATGGATGAAGAGTTTGGTATTCCAATTGTTCATACACCTAGTGTAAAAAAAAAAACTATTGTAAAGGGTTCACAGAGTGCTCTGCAAGTATGCAAGTTAATGAGAGAAATGTATTTCGTAAATAGGTTAACATATGATGGCTATGTTGTCACCATTATACATATATGGTAAATGTTATATAATTGGTTGAGTCCACTTGTTTTGAGAAAGTTATTGATTATATGCATTATGAGAAAGCCATGGATAAAAAAATGGGTGCATTGGATGTAAATCAAACTTGGGATTTGGTACCATTTCCTAAGGGAAAGAAAGCTAAAGACTATAATTGGGTTTACAAAGTAAAACATAATGTAGCAGGTAAAAATGAGACTGATTGCCAAAGGTTATGCACTGTAATTGGGTCTACAAAGTAAAACATAATGTAGCAGGTAAAAATGAGACTGATTGCCAAAGGTTATGCCCAAACTTATGGGATTAATTATGAGGAAAAATTTGCTTCAATGGCAAAGATGACAATTGTAAGAGTCCTCATTACAGTGGTTGCAATATAATGTTGGGTTTTACATTGAATGGATATAAAGAATGCATTCTTGCATGGCAAGTTGTAAGAAGAAGTATACATGGAGTAGGCACAAGTTTATGAGAGCATAGTCCACCTCGATTATGTGTGTAGGATATGCAAAGCCTTGTATGGGTTGAAACATGTATTGAGAACATGTCATGTAAATATATCACAATATTTTGTCTCTTTTGGTTTGGAGATCAATTGCTTTATGAGTGCAAAAGTGATAGAGGCATTGTTGCGATTACCTTGTATAATGATTTGATTGTTGGGGGTGATATTGTGTAAGAGATGGAGCATGTGAAGAGTCTTCTCAAGCAAAAAATTAACATGAAAGATTTGGGAGAGCTAAAGTACTTTCTTGGCATTGAGATTATAAGAACATCTAAGTGGACATAACTCTCCCAAAGGTAGTATATCTTGGATATGTTGACAAACCATGGTATGGTTGATTGTGAGATTAGACAAATGTAGTACATCTTGGATATGTTGACGTAGCATGGTATAGTTGATTGTAAGCTAATCTAAGTGCCATTAGATCAAATTGTAAAACTAAGTGGTTATGTGGGTGAGATGTTGGAGGATCCAACAATGTATAGGAAGATGGTGGGAAGTTTGATATTTGTTACTATTATCACGCTAGATTGTAACTACATAGTTGGCTTGGAGAGTAGTTTATGCATGTGCCTTGTAAGCCTCATTTGGATAGTATGAGAGGTACCTTGCGGTATCTTAAGGACACATTAGATTATGTTATCTTTTATGAGACTGACTTGGTGGTTTAGTTATTTAGTTATACTAATGTAGATTGGATAGGTAACATGTCTTATAGGAAGTCCACCAGTGGCTATGTATTTTCTATTGGAAGTAGGCTATGACTTGGAGTAGTAAGAAACAATACATTGTTGCATTATCGAGTACAAAGACACAGTATCATATGGATGTTTCTCTCACAGCATGTAAGGTAGCTTGGATGCAAAAGCTACTTGATAATTTGGGGGTATAGATAGACATCAGAGTTGTAATTTATTGTGACAACATGAGCAACATACAATTGGTGAGGAATCCAATGTGTCATGCATGTACAAAACACATTGCAGTTCATTAACTTTTATCAAAGAGCAAGTCTTGGTAGGTGACATTGATCTTATATATGTGAGCACAAAGAATTAGATTGCAGATTTTTTTACCAAGGCCTTATGAGTAGAATAGCTTCAACGATTTTGAAGCTTACTTGGAGTATAGGTCATGGAGTTGAGCTTGAGGGGAAGTATTGAGATACCAAGCTCAATACAAGAGCTGACACCCGAGCACTTGGATGATCATTTCTACATTCATTTCATTGATATGATTGGTACTTGTATTGGCATATAATTCTAGTGATACTTTATGGCTAGACATTAGTGAGTCCACCCACCTGAGTTATGGGATATCTATCTAGTTATCTTTTTAGTTAGCGTATTCATGCTATGGACCTTTTATATATCAAGTATGTTGTACTGTCTCTTTATTCTTAGCATAATATTATAGTGGAGAAGAAGAAGAAGAAGAAAGACTAGGGTTTTTAGCTTCATATCTTGTGTGCACTCTCTAGTTTTGGCAAGAGCTCAAGCTTTCTCTTGTTGAATGTTAGAGTGACAATATGAGAAGGTGTACACAAGAGGGAGAGAGAGCTCAAGTACAAGAAGAAGATCTTGTGTAATGAGTTGCTCACAAGTACAACTAGTACACTCTCTCTACATTTGGGAGTGACCTCTAGGCTGTCTATATAGCCTCATTGTGGGCTAGGGTTAGGATTTCCCTTGGCCTATGACCCATTCACACCTTACCTTCCCTCATACACCCTTGCCTACTCAAGGTTCCTATGCTATACTTCTAACATCTCTCTCTCCCTCATCTTTTATGTATGACATCTCAATGCACTTTATTTTTAGACCCCTTAATTGTGTACTAAGATTTGAAACACACATAGTTTTTAACAATATCCATGTGTATATTCAATGCAATGAAATGGAAATTTACACTTCAGTTCTTCAATAATTTCACATTTGAGGTTTATCGAATTTTCATAACATGATATGACTACTTAATTTTCACCATTATGTGAATATAATAACAAATTTGATCACTCTTGTATACAAGATGTATTGAAAACTATTTACTTTAATTTTCATGGTTGTGTTTTTGATAATGTAGATGTAATTTTAATGTAAAGAGAGATTATATTACAACACACAATATTTACAATGCCATTTTAAGAACACAAGTAACTCCGTCATACTACTCACAATATTAAAGAACATGTATTGTCTATTCATAGCAAAGAAGCTTTGAGGCTTAGATATAATCTTGATTGACATCATCCAAGGTATCAACAACAACATTACTTCTAAAAAGCGATTCATTATGGCAATCAAATGCTTAACAATGCCATTATAAAAACCACTAAATTCATTGGCTTATTATAGAAGTTTTGCAATTCCATTAGTAAGAATCCAATTAACTTCATGAACTTATTACTAATGGTCTTGAAGGACATGAAATTTTGTCTACTCCTAAGAAAGAGGCCATGGGCGTTAGGTTAGAATTTGGTGATCTATACCATCAAGGCACGATAGTAATGTGTCTCCTCAAAGAGTAGCTCATTGCAATAAACAAATAGCTTGGATAGCCATAGCTTGAAGAATAGACGAGCATATAAGAGGCATCAGCCAACTTTTTTGCATTGCTTCCAAGTGCTTACTTCCAAATTGATCATAGGATGCATGCTGTGAGGTGTCCGCCAAGCTCATTCCAAGGCGCACCTTTCTGTAGTCTATTGATAGGTTTTCCAAATGACACCGCCCACGGCGCTCCCTTGGAACATCATAGGGTTTGTCACTTAGACCGCATTGAGTCTACATTGCAATGGAAGTGTTTTGATCGAACCCACTAAGATCGACTTGAATTTTCAGGTTCTTAAAATCAGATAGGTCTCCTAATAGTAAATTTGAGTTTCCACTTCTACAAGATTACTCAATTTGAAGCGGACTTGACATTGCACTTAGTTCAAAGAGAATGGGAGACAGGGGAGTGTAGTTCGTTTAACCTCCTACCCATAAGGCAAAATTCCATTTTGGCCCCCTTAAAACAATGCAAGTTAGTTCTACCTAACGACTAGTTGGTCAATTTATCATCTTTCCATTTCTATTTTCGATTTAGAAAATCTCCCAACTAATCGGGATCACCCTACGGACCCGTCGGGGGTCACGACCACTCGCTTTCCTTTGATGACAGAATCATCTTTAGTTTTTTAATTACCTACAGTACATTTATTGGGACATATACAATCAGCTTCCTTAATTAGTCAGTCGTTAAATCACATGTTCCTTCACGGAATTTATCTCATGGACATGCATATAATTCAAACAACCCTTGAGTAAAACAAATTTCTTTATTATATTGAAATTTTATTATAATTTCATCTTTTCAACCCTACAGAAGATATATAGAATTCCGTGAGGGTATTCTACCCATCAAGTTTCCACCCTCGTAAGTAGTATTTAGGATTCCAAGATCGTATCCTGGGTCATGAAGCGGCTCGTCAGATTCTAGGAATAATGCGAAATTTACAGCCAAAGCCCCCTTTGGCACCCACATTTCCTACTGCCCAAGACTATTCCTACGGAGAGATGTTTCGCTACAGAGCTAGTCTAAGCCTCTCAAAGCGATAACCATGACCCCCTTGGAGTAGGGTCTCGCAGCTAGCTTGGGGGTAGCCTAGCACAACCTTTTCTTTTATCTTGTTTATCAATGTTTTTAATTAGAGATCTAGATTCTAGCAAACACAAACATAGTCTGATGGTTCTGTTGGCTTCAAAAGGGAGGTAAAACTCCAAGATACTTGATACTTGGTCAAAGATTTTCCAAATCAATCCTTCTTCTCATTGTTCAAAGTGCTGTTTGCTGCCCGTAAAGTGCGATTGCAATGCATGTGATTTTTCCAATCCTTCCTTTTTTCATTAAATCTCCAAAACTAGCTAAAAAAGCCACTTGCTTTTTTTCACATGACACCCTATTCTAGGAGTTTCCATAGCTTTTTAGGATATTTACAATAAATAATATCCAAAATATAAAAAATGTGCTAGTTTTGTCCAAATTTTTGGATCATCCATACTATACACATTGACATTAATGACTAATATGGCTCATAACTCTCGTTCACATGGTAACTTCCGTGATGGGTGGCTATAGTCCTTGTCAATTTAGAAAAAATATTCGGTTATGATCCTCAAAATTTTTTAAAAAATATTAGTTAGTTTTTACTTTAGTTAGTAACCTTACTAACTTACTAATTGACTAACTAACTTTTGAACTAACCAACTAACTTTTCATTGCATGGAAGTATTACATCCTCCTTCCCTTAGAGAAATTGATATGTCCTCATCTCAAGAAAAACCATGGGTATTATTGATAGAGAACATTCTCATCTATCCATGTCCCATATTCTTTTCAGGATAATCATTCCACTGGACAAGGTATTCTCTAAGGGATCTACTCCTCAATTTTCTCTCCCTTACATTAATTACTCTGCCAGATTGTAGCTCAAGGACTCCTTGGTTAGGTATTACAACTTGTTGATAATCAATGATATGGTTTGGGTTAGCTATGTATGCTTTTACTAAGCTAACATGAAATACATTGTGGATTTTTATATTTTTTAGGAGTTGTATCTTGTAAGCGCTTGGTCCTAAGCACTTGAGAACCTTATAGGGTCCACAATATCTTGGGTTTAGCTTCTTAAATTCTCCTAAAGACAAAGAACTCTTCTTTGGATGGACACGGATGAAGACCATGTCTTCCTCTTTGAAAAATCATTCTTACCTTTTTAGATTAGTATATGTCTTTTGTCAGTCCTTGATAGCTTGAATATCCTGTCTGATAATCTTGATTTGATTATCCATTTTTTGTAACATTTTTCTCAAAGCTTCTACCCTTATAGTAGGATCAGAAAAATTAAGTGGCATACGGTATTCTTGACCATATAGTGCCTGAAATAGAGTCATATGAATACTTCGATGATAGGAGGTATTATAAGCAAATTCCACTAAGGGTAGATACTGAATCCACCTTTTAGGTTCCTTTGCTACAATATGTGCGTAGAATATCCTCAATTAATTGATTCACTCGTTCTGTCTATCCATCAGTTTGTGGATGATAAACAATGTTGAAACAAAGTTAGGTTCCAATGGCTTCAAATAGATAATTGATGATCCTTTTATGTAACCCATGTAACCTAAAAATATATTTCACAAAAATTCTTGCAATATTTGAAGCTTTGTAATTTGTTTTTGTTGGAATAAGATGAGCAACCTTTGTTAACATGCCTACTATCACCATTTTTGAGTTATATCTGTCTTGTATAGAAGGTAATCTAACTACAAAGTCCATGCTAATAAACTCCCATTTCATATGAGGTATGTTAAGTGGTTGGAGTTTTCTTAGTAACTTGACATGTTTAGATTTTGCCCTTTGGTAATTTAGACATTCAGTGATATACTTAAGCATATTACCCTTGAGTCTTTGCTAGTAAGACCTTTTCCTGACAGTATTAAGAGTTTTTGCATACCTCGAGTGTCCTAAAAAAGGAGAGTCATGTGTTGAGATGACAAGCTCAACACATGCGGACATTGATGATGGACCACCTGGCTAGATGGGTCCACACGTCTACACTAGCACGTCGGTGGTCATTATGACTCTCACATGGCCACTGACTCATTACTTATTATATTCAGGTTGTTACACCTATTTACAGCTAGCATAGTTATAGTGCCAGTCGACTAGTGTAGTCGGTTATGCATTGTTTGACTTAGTAGGCCACTTTCCTTTATGTTGTATCTTATCTATACTTTGTGTACATTGTAAACTGTGTGGAAGAAGAAGAAGAAACTAGCAAGAAAACGTTTTGGCCTCCATCTCTCTTCTTGTCTCTTGAGTTAGCTTCTCCTTGTGTATTCTGTGTGAGTTCGGTGCAGCATCTTGAGCAAATCCCCCCACCACGCGATTCTTGACATGGCATTAGAGCCACGCCACTGAGAGAGGATGATTTCGAAGGTTGAAGTGAAGGAGAAGAAGCAAGGTTTGAGCAAGCAAGCCACGGATAAGAAGCTCTCCCATTCTTCCACTCTTTCTCTTGGACAGTGCTTGTGGAGGCACCAGAAGTAGGGTAGAGCAAAAATCTCAGATTGCTATGAGATTTGGTGTGCGCGAAGAACACTGCGTATTCTGCAGATATGCCCTTTAGGGCTTTCCTATTGCTATTTTGGCCATCCAAGGTCATTTCAGGCCCCGTTTTAGAGCCGCAAGGTTGCGGACAGCAGTTTCAGGATACACTGTGTTTTCAGCTGTATTGATCGAAAGTGGATGCGCACGTTACAGATTGCAAATCTATAGTTTTTGAGGTGTTTGCAGCAAGAAAAAATAATATTTATCTGCAAAGAGGTTGCAGATTACATGTGCTATTGAGCAATTGGTGAAAAAGATTGCTTGGTGTAGTGCTGTGCACATCTTGTGAAAGATTGCAGAAGATTTGCTTGCTGTTTGGTATTAGTTTTGTGATAATGGCAGAGAACAGTGGAAACCCCATCATTGAGAAGCTCGATAAGAACAACTACACTTCATGGAAGTTCCATGTCACAAACTTCCTTATTGGAAAAGGCCTCTACGAGTTTGTTTTCGGTGAGGAAAAGGAGTCGGAGGTGAGTGATCCTCCAACTACAGAAGAGACAAAGGCATGGAAGGAATGGAATGCAAAAGACAAAAAGGTCATGTATTGGCTATCTGCAGATTGACAATAATATGCTGGGACATATTAGAAATGCAGAGAATTCATATGCAGCTTGGACCATACTTGAAAGTATGTTTTCCATAAATACAAAGGCACGAAAGATTCAACTCAAGCAAGAGTTGAATACATTGAAGAAAGGGAAGATATCTATCAATGAGTATGCATTGAAGGTAAGGAGCATTGCAGATGCCTTGGTTGCGATTGATGCAATGCCCGATGATGATGATTTGGTGTCATCTACCTTGGGTGGACTTAACAATGAAAAGGCTTGGAAGTCTTTTGTAACTTCTGTATATGTCAGAAAGCCGTTTCTAGATTTCGATGAGTTGGTCTCCCTTATGATCACTGAAGAGATCAAGATGTAGAGTGAGACATCTGAAAAAGGTGGTGAATAGGTCCAAGCTTTCTACTCCAATTCAGGAAGGGGACATGGCATGTTCTCTTCAAGAGGCCATGGTACAGGACGTGGTAATGACAACTAGCAAAATAGATTGAATCAACAATTTGGCGATATGAAGGTTTCAGGAGGTCGTGGTAACTTTAGAGGCAAGGGGAGCTTTAGAGGAAGAGGTGGATGGCAGAACAGAGGTTCTAACAACTCTCGTATTGTGTGCCACTATTGTGGCAAAATAGGTCATATTGCAGCCCAATGTTATGCTAAGAAAGATGATATTCACAGTGGTAAGTTGCAGCAAGGAAACTATGCATTGTGTTTACGACAGAATGAAGACAAAAATGAACGTCTGTTTGTTATGTAGCATATGCTGAATGTTGTTACAGGAAAGGAAACACGTGATGATGTTTGGTATGTTGATTCAAGTGCATCCAATCATATGACCAACCATGCAGAATGGTTTGGAGAGATGCAGGATTTGCAAAATACAGGTTATGTGCAGACGGGTGATGATTCATGCCACCCAATCTCACACATTGGAAAAGTTCCCTTGTCCTTGCATGATGGTAAGACAAAGAGTCTTTCAGATGTATTACATATGCCATCTATTACAAAGAACTTGGTGTCAGTCGGTGAGATGATAGAGCAAGGGCTGCAAGTCAGATTTAATGCAATGGGCTGCTTTGTAGAAAACTTCAATGACAAGTGTAGGTTGGTTGCAAAGGGAAGTAGATTTGGACGTATGTTTACTCTGGATACTGGAATTCCTACTATGAATGCTGCTATATGTATGCTAAAAGAAAAGGTGTTGTTGCAGATATTGAAATTTGGCACAAACGCATTAGACATGCAAATGTACAAAGGCTGAAATTAATGCAATCCAAAGGGTTGGTTATAGGTTTTCCTACATTTAGAATTGCAGAATTTCATAAGGTATGTGAAACATATCAGTTTGGTAAGTAGGCAAGACAACCCTTTTCACATGATAGAGATGTAAGAAGAAATATCCTAGATGTTGTGCATACAGATATTTGGGGGTCTACACAAAATGTATCTCTTGGAGGCAGTTCATACTTTGTCATATTCATTGATGATTGTTCTAGAAAGCTGTGGGTATATTTTATGAAGGAAAAGAGTGAAGCGTTTGAGTACTTTAGAACTTTCAAGGCTGCAGTTGAAAGAGAAACATGCTTGAAAGTAAAGTGCTTGAGGTCAGATGGAGGGGGAGAGTACCTCTCGAATGAGTTCAGTGATTTTCTGAGGTCTCATGGGATAAAGAGACAGTTCACATGCAGGTATACCCCACAGCAAAATGGGGTTGTAGAAAGGAAAAACATGCATATTGCAGAAGTTGCACGTGCCTTGATGGGGCTGAAAAGAATATGCCTAAGCATTTTTGGTTTGAGGCTGTTCATACTGCTATTTATATTATGAACAGAACTCCCACAGCTGCAGTTCATGGTATGACTCCTGAAGAATGCTTTACTAGCAAGAAGTCTGATGTATCGCACTTGAAGATATTTGGCTGTGTTGCATATGTTCATGTGCCAGATGAGCTATGGAAGAAACTTGATCCAAAGGCAGAAAAATGTGTCTTTATTGGATACTCTTTAGAGTAGAAAGGGTATCATTGTTATAACCCTATCACATGTAAGTTCAGAGTGAGTAGGGATGCCATCTTTGATGAAATGAGCAGTTGGTATGCATCTAGTGGTGATGCATTGGATGATGATGATGATAATGACACTCATGTGCAGGCTAAAAAGCAAGAATCACGGACTTTTAGTGGACCAGAGACATCATCTGGTAGTCCTTGGTCTGGGAGACTAAGGAGTAGCTCTACATCTTCAGGTGCATCTAGTAGCACTACAGGTAAAGACAAAGGAAAGAATAAAGTGTCAGATGGCATTAATGCAGTTCTTGATGGAGACTCCAATAGCTCAGAGAGCTTGGATGATGAGCTTGGTATTCCTTTTGTTAGGATAACAGGTGTACAAAGAGCTCATAGTAATGTAAAGGCTCCATTGAGTGATCCGGTGGTACGCAGATCTAGCAGGGTCAGATACCCTGTTAAAAGATTTGGTTTTGAAGGTTATGCAGCTCACCATTAGCTTATATGGTGAAACTAGTTGAGGATGTTGAGCCCACTTGTTTTGAGGATGCTGTTGGACATACTCATTGGGATGCATCAATGGATGAGGAGATGGCTGCATTAGAGGCCAATAAGACTTGGGATCTAATATCATTGCTGAAGGGCAAGAAAGCTATTGGATGCAAGTGGGTTTATAAGATTAAGCACAATGCAGATGGTTCTATTAGTAGGTACAAAGCTAGGCTGGTTGCAAAAGGCTATGCCCTGACATATGGCATAGATTATGAAGAAACCTTTAGTCTAGTTGCTAGGAAGGCAACTGTCAGATGTGTGATTGCTTTGGTAGTAGCCAAAGGTTGGAGGTTGCAGAAAATGGATGTGAAGAATGCCTTCTTGCATGGTGATTTGTAGGAAGAAGTGTATATGGATCAGCCAGTAGGTTATGAAGATTTAGAGCATCCCACGTATGTGTGCAGGTTGAAGAAGGCGCTCTATGGGCTCAAGAAAGCACCTAGAGCATGGTCTAACAAGATCAGAGAGTATCTTGTCAATATTGGATTCTATGTTTCTGATGCTGATCACTCACTTTATGTGAGAAAGAGAGATGCAGGTTTGGTCATCATAGTCATCTATGTGGATGACTTGATTATTATAGGTGATAGTGATAGTGGGATTGTTGAAGTCAAGGACTTTTTGAAGAAGAAGTTTGAGATAAAGGATTTAGGTGAAGTAAGGTACTTCCTTGGCATTGAGGTGATCAGATGTGATAATGGTATATGGCTGTCCCAAAGACAGTATGGCTTGGATATGTTATCCAAGTATGGTATGACAGCATGCAAACCACTTTCAGTCCCGTTGGAGCAGAATGTAAAGTTGAGTGCTGATGTTGGGGATGAGATAGAAGACCCTACTATGTTCGCTACAAAGAGAGAAACGATAAGTAGATCCTCTCTTGTAGGATACTTATAGCCCTCTAATATGGTTTTATAATCCACTCAAAAGACAGTCACAAAACATAAAGGCATACATATTAAGTATGATGGAAAAAAGAAACAAAGTTTGATAGTGGTACAAGAGAGTGTCTCATGAGCCATGAGGCTCATGAGCATCATGAGAGTCAGTGTGATAGACTGCTCCTGTGCATGGTGCTCATGTGATACAAGAGATAAAATATCCATATCATTAATCTTATCCATTATAAGCTCCCTAATATACACCTAGTTATGAATATCATGCAATACATCATTAATATCAACCTTGATAACATCAACATTAGAAGATCGATTTTCAGCATGATCAATCTACTTAACACTTTGCAAATTAGTAAACATTTCCACAAGTCTATGATACTCAACCTACATCCTGCAAGTACCTAGAAAGCCACATTTGGATGCAGTCAGATGCATATTGAGATATGTGAAGTCCACATTACATTATGGAATTTTCTATGAGGCAGGTACAGATGTACAGGTGTTTGGATACATAGATGTAGATTGGGCTGGTAGTATATCTGATAGAAGATCTACCAGTGGATACATGTTCTCTCTTGATAGTGCAGCAGTTACTTGGAGCAGCAAAAAGCAATCTACAGTTGCTTTGTCGAGTACAAAGGCTGAGTATAGAGGTGCTGTTGTTGCAGCATGTGAGGTAGTATGGCTGCAAAAGTTATTGGCTGATTTAGATATGTAGGTGGAAGGTCCAGTTGTCATTTATTGTGACAACATGAGCAGTATACAGTTGGCTAGGAACCATGTGTTCCATGCCAGGACAAAACATATTGAGGTACACTACCACTTTGTGAGAGAGAAGGTACTAGTAGGTGAGATTGAATTGGTGTATGTCAGCACACAGGATCAGATAGCTGACATCTTCACGAAGGCATTGGGTACAGAGAAGCTTCAAAAGTTTTGAAGCTTACTTGGAGTTGCAGAGATGCAGTTGAGCTTGAGGGGGAGTGTTGAGATGAGAAGCTCAATACATGCGGACATTGATGATGGACCACCTGGCTAGATGGGTCCACACGTCTACACTAGCACGTCGGTGGTCATTATGACTCTCACATGGCCACTGACTCATTACTTATTATATTCAGGTTGTGACACCTATTTACAGCTGGCATAGTTATAGCGCCAGTCGACTAGTGTAGTTGGTTATGCATTGTTTGACTTAGTAGGCCACTTTCCTTTATGTTGTATCTTATCTATAATTTGTGTACATTGTAAAGTGTGTGGAAGAAGAAGAAGAAACTAGCAAGAAAACGTTTTGGCCTCCATCTCTCTTGCAATGAAGAAATTTAGGCATCATATTCTCTATGAGCAAGTAGTATTCTTTACGAAGGTGGAAGGACTCAGATTGTTGATGAACAAGTTGCAACCACCTGAACCATTTCGCAAAGTGATTAATCACTTTGCAGGAGTTCAATTATGAGATTAGGAGCAAGCCACCAAAGCTACAGGGTATTGCAGAATGTCTTGTGGATTTCGGGGAGCCAAAGGAAATTTTGGCTAAGGGAAGCGATATTGAAGGTCTATTGAAAATTGTTATAGCTTCCATCCCTTCCTGGTATGTGGCTATAACACATTATTTATCTATAGGAGGATTTAGTGTTGCTTTATCAAAGTCTAAAAAGAGAAAGATCAAGTAACAAGCATTACACTTTTCGATTATAGTGGGTGTCTTGTATCACAGAGGAGTAGATGATATCTATCATCGTTGTGTAGTACCTGATGAGCTACCATTTATTCTTGAGGAGTGCCATGATTTAGCATGTGGGGGACATTTTGCTATTTAGCTCACCACCCAAAAAGCTCTCCGTACTAGATATTGGTGGCAATCAATTTTCCAAGATGCTTTCAATTATGTTAAGCATACACAATGTGAGGGAAAATTGTAGGTGACCTATGAATCTCATTTTGGTTATGTTACCCTTTGAAAAACGAGGTATTGATTTTGTGGGACCAATATACCCTTCATCAACTATGTGAAAGCAGTATATCATTATAGCAATAGACTTCTTTACAAAGTGGTCTAAAGCTTGAGCAATAGTGAAGAACAATGCTAAGGAGATGGCTAGTTTCATTATGGAGAAAATTATTTGCCACCGGTCCACCGAAGGAGATTGTGTTTGATCGAGGGACACACTTCTTGAACAAGGTTATAGTGGCCCTAACTGAAGCTTTGAAGATTAAGCACAATAAGACTACCCCATATAATCCTCAAACGAATAACTAGGTTGAGAGTAAAAGTAAACAACTTGTGGGAATCTTACCCAAGATAGTATCGAAAAGCAAGCATGATTAGGATAAGAAATTATATGTGGCAGTGTGGGCTTACGACATGACGTTTAAGAGAGCCACATGCCACACCCCGTTTAAGTATGGCAGAATACAAGGCCTTGATCATGGGGCTGAATGTAGCTTGATGTGGTGGTATCCACTGATTATTGACTAAATGTAACTCACAGTTAGTAATCAATCAGCTAAATGGGACCTATAGTGTGCCGGATCCCATCTTACAAATGTACCATCATGCAGCCTTGGATATATTGCATATCTTTGAGAGGGTGACTTGTCAGTTAGTTCCTTGACAATGGAATCACTTTGCAAATTCTTGGCTAACTATGCTTTTGTGGAAGATGTATTTTTCAATTGTGGTCCAAGGGAGTCCTTACAATTACCTCCTAACATTAGCCGTGGATTACTTTGGGGTCTTCTTGCTGACACTTCATATTTTGTCCACCGATGGTTAGTTTGGGTTATGAGTCAGAAAGTAAGTGAACGCCTTCCTACTTTGTCATGTGGACACATAGGATTGTATGTCATATTTGTCGGACACCCCTTGCTATTTATGCAAGGGGTTAGCTAATAACCTAATGCACTCAGTGTAGGGTCTAAGAGACCTTATCCTTGGTCAATTTTGTGCTTTAGTAGAGTAACATTAGGACCAAGGGTTTTAACAATATGCTATACTGAATGGTAGTAAAATACTTTATTTCATAAGGCCAAGAGGGCCATTCTATTGGCTATGAAATGTTGTATCTCTTTAGGCCAAGAGGGCCATATATATGTTTGGTGTAGCTACGTTTAATGGTTTTGTATTTTAGTGATTGCATCACATAGGTTGGACAAAGTGCCTGGAGGGAGCCTTTGTTGTGCAAGAGCTTCTTGTGGCTATTCCAAGTGATATCTTTGCCTTTCTGAGTTTTTTGGTATCATCTCCTTTTCGAGTTTTTCCCTTAAGCTAATAGTGTTATAGTCTTTTTGTTTGTGGGGATAGAAAATCAAGGCATGAATTCCTAGGGTTGGGTTAGGTATATATGGGGGAGATTTGAGTAGTTGTCTACCTCCTATTAGGACATTGTTAGGCATTAAAGACATGTGATAGAGGGTAGTCCTTATGACATTGTCCTTCTTGCTTGCTAGGTAGATGTCCTAGGAGTCCTTGTTAGTGTGAGGCAGTTAGAGAAGCCTACCGAAATAGGAAAAAAGGGAAAGTTCTAAATATATGTCGAAGATCAAAATTACAGAGGTGTGTAAAAAGGGGTTTTAACCCCTCAATAAGAAAAGAAAAAAAAGGAAGAAAATTCCTACTAGAAATTGATTATCACTTGCGGAGGCCTAGTAGGTTCCTGGGGACAAGTCAAGGGACATGGGGCCGATGCCTTGTCTTCCTAGGAGTAGCAACTAATTGGAAAAAAAAGGAAGGTTGGAGCGAAAATAAAAGTGCGTGACAGAAAAGGATTAAGTGTCACCTTGTGAGAGCTTGATAGGTTCTTGGGTACCAAATTAGGACTTGAGGCCAATGCTCTGTTCTCCTTGGGTCACTCTACACTCATCTCCCTTCTTTTTACACACCTGAGTATGGAAACCTTGGGAGGAAAATGTATTGCAATAAAAATATGATGACTAGGCTATAGTAGTCCTTGCCTAGTAGGAGGTCCTTGTCTAGTTGTCCTAAGTTAAGTAGTTAGTCCAGACCACCACTAGGATAACCTCTTTGATAGGCTTTTTAGCCAGTCCGTGTTAGAGAAGTTAGTTAGTGACTCACTTTGGATGTCTGTCAGATTATGCTGGGCCTATCCCTTGTGAATTCTCATGCCTTGATTCTCTTAGGGGATAGGATGACAGTTGTTCCTGTGCTTTGTTGAGTATATTTTTTGTGGTAGCTTGATGCTTTCTTTGGTTGTTGTTTGTGCAGATGAGTTCGGGCTGAATTGCCCTATCTCGTAGTTGCCAATGAGAGTGGATTTTTCAAGGCATTTTTTGAAATGGAAAATAGCCTGAGAGGCCATAAAAGACCAAATTTTCATGCAAAATGAAACGATTGTAGATCGATGAGCTGGAGTTTTCCTAGATGGAGTTCGATGCCAGAGACCGAATGCAAGTCTCGATTCGCTGATCAAAGTCCATTTGAGCCCCCATTAAATCCCCACAAGGTTTCATATTATGAAGTAGTTACATGATTTGAGAGCCAGAAAGTGCATCAAGGTCCCAAATTTATAGATTTTAACGTCATGAAGCCATCCAGCCAAACGAATCTTGAATTCGAGCTCGTTTGCCCCTCTGAAAGCAAAAAATCCACTTCGGTTTGTAGTGTGAACATGAGAAGAAGTAGATATTTTAAAGTTAAAGCCTTCAACTTGATTAAGTCATATAATGATTTATACCAAAACATACGAAACTCACAGTTATGCAGTTTTCATGGAAATGATAAATTTTGGGGGTTTTGTTGTGATTATGGGGTTCACATGGAGTGAAAATGAATATAAAATAAATTCTCAGAGACTATGATTAGTCCCAATCCATAAATCAGAAATATTAGAAATTATTTCTAAATAAATGAAGAAAAATAGTGGAAAAATGGAAAATTTTAGGTTTCTATGTTAGAAAAGTAAGAAAAAATACGCTTTATGTCTGTGGATGTATGACATGGCTGGAGCATGAGGGATGCAGCCTTGTCTCTATGTTAAAGTATAGTTTTTACCACTTTTACTAGAAAAACACATGAAAAGGCCACTTTCTACACCTATCAATGAATGCATAACCTAAACGATAAGGAGAAGGAGGGTTTTTTATGGTGATAACATTTGAAATTCTGATCTATTTTCTTATGCATTACATATAGGATATTTATAATTTAAGTGTAAGAGGGTCTAGCAGTACGAGGATGCTTAGTGTTGCTGACCCTTAGCAATGCATCATTACATGTAGGCTAAAATCATTAAATGCAATGTATTTGCACTTCACAATGCTAATTTTTAAATTATAAAATGATTGAGTACTTTGATTCATACACAGTTGCATTGTGCATATCACATGGTATCATTACTTGATGCATTGCAATTGTTTTCTTATACATATGACCTAGGTGGAGTTGTGAGATACCTAAGCTGTAGTTTTAGATGATTGGTTTCTTTGGGGAACTATTAAGTGAGGAAATATCTTATCTCTTGGAATGTTTGAAAACAAGAGTGGATTTTGTGACATACGTGTTATTTGTATTGGCGGTGCATCGAGGGGCCAATCCCCAAGGTGTAGGAAAGCCGTAGTGGGGCCATTCCATTTAGCTGAGTGGTGCCTCCTTTTGTCTCTATTTATGAGGTGTTTGACACCGATATATGTGTAGGAACTCCCTCTAAGGAGTGTGGGGAAGGCTTAATCATTGGATTACAATCCAAAACAAACGTGAAATTTACAATAGTAGTTAGGGCAATGTGTCCCTTAGACACTCCCGCAAGGCTGAGAGGGTGTGTTCTTTGAGTATAGAGAGGCCCGGTTGGTGCTTAGAGCCAGTGTTGGGCCCATTTTGGGTCCTGGCAGTACTATTGTCATCACTGGAATAGCCATTAGGGCTCAATTTGGGATTACAATAGCCCACTTTGGTAGTGATTTGGTAGCCATTTGTGATTAGGTTAATAGAAAAAAAGCTTAGCTTTGGATGCTCGAAAAGAGAGATTGGTAAATGGTTTTAATGCATGCAAGTGCAAGGTTAGGTTTTTTTTGGAAGCAAGGGGTTCTCTTGGATCTAGCAAGGGCCTTGCTTAAGCTCAGGCTTTGCTTGTTTCAAACCATGAGATCTACTTGTGTCTAAACAAAGAAATAGAGAGAGAGAGAGAGAGAGAGAGAGAGAGAGAGAGAGAGAGAGAGAGAGAGAGAGAGAGAGAGAGAGAGAGAGAGAGAGAGAGAGAGAGAGAGAGAGAGACTTAATGATTTTCCAAGATAGTGATGTTTATGGGCTTGTTCGATATTGAAAAGCTTGATGATAGAGACTTTTCATATTAGGAAGAGCAAATATACAATGTATTGGTCTAGAAAAAGTAAGTAAAATCCATAAAATGTAATTAAGCTTGAAGACATGTATGTAGATATATAGGAGGAATTAGAGGAGCTAACATGCTCTACTATTATGTTGACAACTCTCAAAGTTCATGTATTTTAATGTACTAGACACGGAAAATGCATATGGTGTATGGAAAAAGCTTGATGACCTATACAAAAAAGAAAGTATAGCATCCTAAGTTTATTTGGCTAAAAAAACTCATTGATATTTTCATGAAGGGGGGGGGGGGGGGGGTTTCAATGACCTATTCGAAACCTTGGGGAGCTATACAAAAAACAAAGTGGAGCCATATAGGTTTATTTGGTTGAAAAACTTCATTGATCATTGCATGGAGGAGGGGGTTTTGATATCTGATCACCTCAATGAGTTGAACACTATTTTCAACTAATTGACATCTTAGAAGATTGTCTTTCATAATTCAATGAAGGCCATATTCTTGTTAGTCACCTTGCCTTACAGTTGGAATACTTTCAAGACTACCATGAATAACTCCACATCTCACAAGTGCTCTTACAATTGCTAACATTAAGAGCAGTTTACTCATTGTGGAGGTAAATAAAAAGAATAATGCAAGGTCAAAGAGCTCCAAGGCACTTATGATGAGAGAAAGTTCAAATTCTAGGGGAACTCTCGTGAAAGATATAAATAAAAAGTAAGTCATATAGCAAAAATGATATAGAATACCACTTTTCTAATAAAAGGATACATAAAAAAGGATTTCTATAAATGGAAGAAGAAGTAAAAAGACAAGAAGAAAAATGAGAATGATGGCAAAGAGAAAATCAAAGTAAAGATTTGAGGAAACTAATCACTACAAGATATAGGCCTTATACCGACGTTAAAAGTGACGAAAATGTAAATAAAAAAATTTACCCCCGTCGTCGCAAAAAGCGTCGTTATTGGCGACGCCATAGAACAGTCGGTATCGACGTCATTATTGGCATCGGTATTAGCATCGCAAATGCAACGCTGATACCGACGCGTTTGCGACGCTGATACCAACGCCAATAACGACGCTGATACCAACGGTCTGCAATGCTAATAATGACGCGAGCAGTAAATTTGTGACGCTAATAGCGACAATAACAGGGGAAAAAAAATTTGGTGTGTGCTTTATTTGGGCCATACAAAATAGTTTCTGCACTGTGTATAATGCTCATGCAAACAAAAACAAAGTATATTGAAATCATAACACTGATACATGAAATAAATACATGATCACATAATGAAAGCGATTGGTACAATCATGACAAGATATCACTAATACATAGAAAATGTCTACACAGATCAAGCGACCAAAAAAGAAAGTTGTGTGAGCTCCAAGGATCGAAGGGCGAGCTACATATCCTCGCCATCCAAAAGCTCGTCCAGTCGCAAAAGAGCATTGAACGGACTCTGCAAAAAAAGAAACAACAACACATCAGTCCACCATATAATAATTCATTCTAATTAAACATGGTAACTATGGACAAGAAAGATGAGTGACTTATAGGGCCGCCATATCTATACAATTGGTCGATCAATGCAGTGAGACCGTGCCTCTCTGCATATCGAGTCTCAAGGCCGATCGGATCGCGATTTTTAATGGAGTGCTGCAAAGAAAACAAAATATTAACTGTTAGAAACATCCAAAAGCTCGTCCAGTCGCAAAAGAGCATTGAACGGACTCTGCAAAAAAAGAAACAACAACACATCAGTCCACCATACAATAATTCATTCTAATTAAACATGGTAACTATGGACAAGAAAGATGAGTGACTTATAGGGCCGCCATATCTATACAATTGGTCGATCAATGCAGTGAGACCGTGCCTCTCTGCATATCGAGTCTCAAGGCCGATCGGATCGCGATTTTTAATGGAGTGCTGCAAAGAAAACAAAATATTAACTGTTAGAAACATGATTGTCAATACAAAGGATATTGCAAAAAAATAAACAAGCAAAACAAAATAAAAACTTACAAAATCCTCCAAATATGTCCTGTAATTGCCACTCCCAAGATGATGGACCACTCCGGCCTCGAGTCGTGCCCTCGCTACCTCGTGCTACTGACTCCAACATCCTGGAGAATCTGTAGCCTCCTCCTTTAGTCGGCTCCAGTCGTCCGCGTCTAACCACTCAAGCTTTGCAGCCCCACTCTTGAGTGCCTTGCGTGCGTCCGATTGTTTGTGTGACATATATGCACGCATGCAATCCATCATCCAGCCCATAGAAAATCTATCTACTGAGGTTGGAACCAGAAACTCCTCATGCAAGGATGCTACTATGTAGTCCTTCCTCCCCTCTGGTATATTCTTCCAATGATCTAAGACATTGTGCTGAAAAACTTGTTAGCATAACTCTCTCATGTGAGCCATCACCCTCCTCCCCTCATCATTCATGATGATGGCTCATAACCTATCATCGATTAGATATGCATATCCCCTTGGGGTATGCCTAAGATGGGTCCTCTCCCATCTGTGTCCACGCTCCTAGGCATACCTAGGAGACCCCTGTGCATCTAGTGTACCGACCGGGGTAATATCTGTCGAAGTGGCACCCATAGGGGTGCCACCAGATCAGACAGCTGAGTAAAAGCCAGAGTAACTGGAGTAGATGTCCCCATAGGTGTGACAAATCTTGGAGGTGATGCAACTCCAACTGAACGACAAGACAGAGACACCGCGTCCTTGCCTCCATAGCATCCACCTGAGCCTGAGCCATGCTCCCTGGAACCGCCATGAGAGTGAGGAGTCGCACTTGTATCCCGTGCCAACCGCCGGCTCACTGCCTCCTTATCTCTATAGCATCCCCCTGACCCTGAAGCACTCCCTCCCTCTGGCCCAAGTCTAGAGCATCGACCTCGTCTGCTCGAAGTTGAAGCATCCAATCGCGGTGAAGTAGATCTAGCAGAGCAGCTTGACAATGTCCGAGACAGCTCCTAGTTTGCCATGTCTCTGAATCTCGCGATTTTGGTCTGGAGACATGCGCGTGAAGATATCCTGCAACTCCTCATCGCTCATCCCTCGACTCATCCTGAAAATATCACCTGCATAGACAAAAAATGATGTTAGAACAATCAATTTAAATCATACAAAGCACAGTAATATAAATCCTAAAAAAAAGATCTCACTTAAAATGCACATCTTATGTACCCTTATAAGCGATTGGTCAACGAATTGAGTAAGTGAATGCTCCAAGTATGAAGTATCCTATGATCCCATGTCAATCTCCTGACACAACTTCACATACACTAGAAGGTCGATAGACATGTCACCACAAAAGGATGAGTCCACCTCATTCTCAAAGAATTCTTGGACTCCTGTATTTCCATCATTGTTAGCTGATGTTGGCTCCAAGCTTTCGGTGGCCTCTATCCCTTGCAATATCGACCCCTCTATTTGCATATTGTCTTGATCTATGCTCGGAACATCGCTTTGATCATATACTCTCGCACTTTGGGGAGCTGAAGGTATAACATACCACCATCGAGGTTGTTGGGGGTTTGGATAGAAGATTACCTGTTCACAAACATGTACAAGAGAGTTTAAACTATTGTGACATGTACCATGTTGTAATACAATTAATAAACAAATGAGTCCATGCACCTGTTCACAATGGACCGGCAACATAAAGGTGTCGTGCAAATCCATCCATTTTTTTTCGAAATCTATTTCGAGAAATCCAGATGGACCGTTGAACTATTGCTCCAGCTCCTTCAAGTATCACTTTGAACCACTGCACATCAAATAGTATCATGGAGAAGCTATGGTAATCCACCGTTACAATACTTTGCAAGCTCCCAAAATACTCCATCTCATCTTAACCGTATTTGGATCCGTTGCTCGTCATCGGCTCTCTTGCTCGAACCTTGCCATGATACCACAGTCCATTGTGGAGCGCATTTTGTTAATACGCTCCACGCAAAAATATTGTCTGCATGACCATGCTACACTATATATTTTATACTATACATTGAAACACTCGACGCATATAAAATATAGATATGACAAATCTTAAATACCTCATCACCTTTGGACTACATCCCCTCGAGAATTCCCACTCCTCCATTGAGACCTCTTCCCCTTCGCGAGACGCTGCGGTCAAAGCTCCATGCAACCATCGCGTTGACATGAACTGTGACATCTCCTCCATGCCCTCGGGATATCGAATTGGTCGATGACACGTACTACGTCGGAATTCAGATCACGTTTCCTCTCGATCTTGCCAAAGCGATTTGGTACTTGGCAAGCCACGTCTCCATAGAGGCATGGTGCAACATACAAAAGTGATTCACATTCTCCTCCATTGTAGCATCCATTCTTTTTTCTACTCCATTTCTAACCACCACATCTCCAGTCAGTCTATCATTGTCCTTCAGCGACCATAGCATTTTGTTGTCTGGATCCATCGTTGGTAGCCATTGTGAAATATGCACTAGCGCCTCAGACACCAACCAACCTTCAGCCATGCTACCTTCTGGCCGAGCTCGTTGTTGCACAAAGCCTTTCAGGGTTTCCATAAAGCGCTCCAAGAAGAACATCCATCACATATGGATAGGTCCAGCAATCTCCACTTCATCTACAAGATGCACAAGAAGGTAGATTTGTATCGTGAGCATGCTGGTGGGTAGGTATTTCTCAAAGAGACAGACCGTCTCCACTGCTCCTCGCCTCGCAGATTCAATAGAGGATGTCTTAATCTCCTTCTATGAGATCCATTGCACCAAAGTCGACAACTTGTAAATGACCCCGCGTATTTCTAGAGGAAGAAGTCCTGCAATCGTGATCGGTAGTACAAACTGCCACAAATGAGAAAGCATTATGAATAATGGCTACACTCCAAATAGCAAAATGTGCACGCTAATTACAATCCATTTGTAGTACAAACCTGACATATCTTATGCCAGTCATGGGATTTTAGCCCTGATAGATGGTCGTCTTTAAAAAATGCAGACCTGGGAGAACGCATCATACCTGTTGGAGTGCAGATAGACTTGACTACTTGCTTCACAATGCGCTCTTCTTTAGTGGACAAAACCCAAGGAGTGCAAGGTAGCTGAATGCGACCATCAGCACTCGACTGCGGCCAAAGTGCCTCCATCTTACCTACCTCCTTCAAATCCATTCGTACCCCTATAGTGTCTCTCTTTCCTGTGATATGATCCCATAGCAATCTGCCCACATTCTTGATGAAAATATGCATGGGATCCAACATATAAGTGGGTCCAATATGGCAACTCGTAGAAAACTGAGAACCGCCAGATTTCATTTGGATGTGACTCCACTTGGACCATTTTCAGCTCGTACTAGCTTGTGACATTCATACGTGTTGGAGGTTGTCCAAGAAAACCTTCCCTGAGTTCATGATCCTCTGGCAAGAAAGTGGTGTGTCCTTGATATACCATCTTCTTCATGGTTCGTGACCTTCAGGAGTCTAACTGTGGCCCCCACAATAGACATGCATGATAACCTGAGGTAACCAGACCTGTTCCAACACCACGATCCAATGATACAAGCTTGAACGAGATAAAATATAGATATTACCAATGAAAATGGAGACCTATTCACCTAAGTACTCTCAGAATCCCGGAAAGTCATGCATCATCCCACATGAGAATGGCTTGAATATTGGCAGACTGCTGACCATCGTGCTTGCTCATATCTTGCACGGGGACCCCCTCCTCCCACAAAATCTTAAGCTCATCGACTAATGGACAAAGATACAAGTCTATATTTTTTACTTTGTAGCGGTCGGGGACGAGTAAGCTAAGGATGAGATGTCCTTTCTTCGTAGAAAGCCATGGAGGGATATTGTAGTTGACAAGGACTATAGGCCACACATTGTAAGAAGTTAAGCGCAAACCAAATGGGTTCATGCCGTCCATTGCAAGACCGAGTCAAAGATTCCTTGGCTCTCGGACAAAGCCTAGGAAGGTAGAGTCAATGTGGCTCCATACACGTGAATCCGTTGATATTCATTGAACTCCATCCATGGACCTATTCTACTCATGTCACGTTGTCAAGGTCACCATGTTGGATGTACGAAACATGTGGTTTATGCGGGGGAGAAGCGAAAAGTGTTTGAGAACTTTTTGAGGGATGGTTTGTCCTTGCAAGTCCTATCGATACCTGTGAGCACCACACTTTGGACATGTCTCCATAGTCTTGTATTCTCCTCGAAATAGTATGCAATCGTTGATACATGCATGGATGTTGTTGTAGTCCATGCCAAGCTTTCGTAAAACATGTTATGCATCATCACGAGACTCAGGCATGGTATTTGCAGGTCGTAATATATGATATTTCAATAACCTAAAAAAATCATAAAAACCTTGAAAAAATACAAATGTTTTTAATAATAGTGCAAAAAAAAAATCAATGAAGCGTATGTACAAGGTACTTGAACAACTCGGTCACTCGCATTGCTCCACCCATATTTTGCTTGCACACTTAAGAATGCAAGTAGTGTCTTCAGGTGAGATACTCGGCACCCATCATATAATGGTGTGGATGCTTCCTCTCTAAGCAGATCAAAAGTCTCGACATCCATGGGAATCAATGCATTGATCATTGCCTCCATCTCAGGTTCCAAGATTGTAGGTAGGTCTGGAAGACTGCATGTCTCCTTTGGCATTGACAGTATAGATTGGCCTTGCAAGTGGTGGATTGGCTCATGCACTCCATCCATCACATGCCCATGAACTCTTCTAATTGGCCGCAAAGAGTGCAATCCTCCTTGGGACGAGACATCACCTCCCCGGATAGAAAATTTTCCAGCCAAGACCCAATCTTATTATATATGGTATTCAATTAGCTTGCGAGTACAATGCATGATTGATATTAACTTTTCTTATCGTTTGCTGAAAATCTGCAATCGCCTGATCAATGATCTCAGATTGAAAAATCATCATACGTGTTCTATAGACAATCGACGTTTTTGTCTAATTGCGAGCTTGCATTGAGAGCAAGGACATGGGACATGCTGATTAAGATATGCCTCGCGATCTTGAACAATAGGACTTTCATCATTTTCCATTTTGTCTACGTTATGACAAACAATTTATTTTTATTATCATTCTTTTTTTTCTTAAATTGTTATCCACTCCTTCCATCTCTCTCTTTTTCTACGTTACGACTTTGACCATGACCACAACTATGACCACGACGACGACTACGACCACGACTATGACTACGACTACGACCATGACCACGACCATGACCATGACTACGATTACGACTACGACGACTACGACCATGACCACAACCACCACCACCACCACCACCACCACCACCACCACCACCACCACCACCACGACTACGATCACGACCACGGCCACGGCCACGACCACGACCACGACCATGACTATGACTACGACTATGATGACCACAACCACAACCCACGACCACGACCACGACTACGATGACCACAACCACGACCATCACCACGACCACGACCACGACCATGGCTATGACTATGAATATAACTACGGCAACGACCACGACCACGACCACGACCAATACCACAACCACGACCATGACCACAACTACGAATACGACTACGACCATGACCACGACTATGACTACGACTACGACTATGACTACTTATATAGAGATGAAGAGAGAGACAAGAGTTGAGAGAAGAGAGAGGAGAAAGAGAGAGATTTGACTAGAGCATTTGACACCCATAGTCAACACACGGTGGAAAACAAAAGCACAAATTGATATTGAATTATGGCAAGAAAATCCACCACAAAACAATAGTTATAATATTCAAGGTAGGATTTCAATATATTATTGATTTCAATTGGTCATGGATGCCATACTCTGGGTAGGTTGCACTCACTAAGAATAGGATTGACAATTCACCTTATCTTCTCTCCATCATTAATAGAATTCTCCTTTACCATTTACAACTCACCCACCTTCTCTCCACACTATTGCACACTACAATCTCTATGAGGGCATGAGATTGGGATCTCCACAGATACCAAAGCATGATCTCTAGCTTGGTGCTTGCATATATACTACTACTACTCGTGGAATAAACCTTAAAATAGTTGTTATGCTCAAATATATGCTTGTTAGAGCAGAAATTTGTTCCTAAGACTATTCTAAGGAAGAAAGAGGGTTAATGATAAAAGAGTGTCCTTCCTTGCAAGTGATTTTATATTATATTTATTAATTAAAATTGATAGTTGAAGATGAGTTTCCTAAGAGATCTTGTGGTGATGCTATTTTAGTTTTGCAAAGCATATGAATGATGTTGTTTTAGTTTTTTGTATTTGTCTTTTTAAGAAGAGATTGATTTTTATTTGAATATCCAAAGTTATTTTTGGATTTACGTTATGAAAAATGAATGTTTTTCATACTGATAGGCTGATTGCCTTCGTTGTATACTTGCGTGGTGGAGGTTAGGACAAGCCCTATGTATGAGAGGTCTCTTTGCAGGAAGAACATTATGCTAGGAGGCACAAGCATGCTAGGGCTCTCTAGCCATATATCCCTTAGGTTTGTTGAGGATCGGCCTAACCCCTATGAGCCTAGGATGAGCTTATTGTAAGGTCCTATTTACTTTTCTCTCTTTCTCTCCCTCTCTCATTTCCTCTCCCTCCCTCATCCTCACTCTCTCTTTCTCTCTTTCCCTATTGGGTTTAATGATTTTTCTCTCTTTTTCTCTCTCCTCTCCCTCTCTCATTTCCTTTTCTCTCTTTCTCTCCCTCTCTCATTTCCTCTCCCTCTCTCACCCTCACCCTCTCTTTCTCTCTTTCCCTATTAGGTTTAATGATTTTTCTCCCTCCTCTCCCTCTCTCATTTCCTTTTCTCTCTTCCTCTCCCTCTTTCATTTCCTCTCCCTCCCTCACCCACACCCTCTCTTTCTCTCTTTTCCTATTATGTTTAACATCTTTTCTCTCTTTTTCTCTCTCCTCTCATTCTCTCATTTTTTTCTCTCTCCTCTCCCTCTCTCATTTTCTTTTGCTCTCCTTCTCTCATTCCTTCTCCCTCCCTCTCCCTCTCTCATTTCCCTATTATGTTTAATGTCTCCCTCCCTCTCCCTCTCCCTCTCCCTCTCTCATTTCCTCTCCCTCTCTCATTTTCCTATTATGTTTAATGTCTCCCTCTCTCTCTCTCTCTCCCTCTCCCTCTCTCATTTCCCTATTATGTTTAATGTCTCCATCTCCCTCTCTCATTTCCTCTCCCTCCCTCTCTCTCCCCCTCTCTTTCTCTCTCCCTCCCTCTCCCTCTCTCTCCCTTTTCCTTTCCCATTTCCTCCCCCTCTCCCTCTCTTTCTCTCTCATTTCCTCCATCTCCCTCTCCCTCTCCCTCTCCCATTTCCTCCCTTTCCCTCTCCCTCTCTCTCATTTTCCTATTATGTTTAATGTCTCCCTCCCTCTCCCTCTCCCTCTCTCATTTTCTCTCCCTCTCTCATTTCCCTATTATGTTTAATGTCTCCCTCTCCCTCTCCCTCTCTCATTTCCTCTCCCTCCCCTCTCTTTCTCTCTCCCTCCCTCTTCCTTTTCAATTTCCTCCCCCTCTCCCTCTCTCATTTCCTCCCCCTCCCTCTCCCATTTCCTAGTCCCTCTCCCTCTCCCTCTCTTTCTCTCTTATTTCCTCTCCCTCTCTCAATATACACAAATTATACAAAAAAAAGTAAAAGAGAGAGAGAACTCTCCCTCCCTCTCGTTCTCTCATTTCATCCCCCTCTCTCTTCCATTTCCTCCCTCTCCCTCTCCCTCTCTTTCTCTCCCTCCCTTCCTCTCCCTCTCTCATTTCCTCCCTCTCCCTCTCCCTCTCTTTCTCTCTCATTTCCTCTCCCTCTCTCAATATACACAAATTATATAAAAAAAGTAAAAGAGAGAGAATGCACTCTCCCTCCCTCTCCCTCTCTCATTTCCTCCCCCTCCTTCTCCCTCTTCCTCTCTTTCTCTCTCATTTCCTCTCCCTCTCTCAATATACACGAATTAAACCCTAAACAAGTAAGAGAGAGAGAGAGAATGGACTCACTATAAAGATTCGAAGGAGGGTTTGGTGGCGCCTCTTTGCGATGGCGGCTCCTCCTCTTCTTCGCGAACGATGGCGGTGGCGGTGAGAAGCCTTCTTCCTCTCCCTCTCCTCTATGCAAAATGGTCGCTCTCTCTCTCTCTCGCTCTCCCTCTCAAAAACTTTCACGAATGCACAAAATGAAACGTGCTCGGGTTTTGGCAAATAGCGACGCCGCTATTTAATATCGCTAATCGGCGTCGCTATGGCCTAGTTTCCTTGTAGTGAATGCATGTGGCAATGATGATATTGGTATCTTATTTGTATCTCCTTTTGGTGATACATTCTTGGTTGCCATGGATAATGGCACGTATCAAAATTGGCTTATGAATTAGAGATCATCGTTTCATGTTACTCCACATAGGAAGTGCTTCTCTACTTATGATGATAGTAAAAGAGGTTGTGTCCATCTTAGAAACAACTATTCATGCAACATTGTTGGCACTGGGGATATACACTTCTCATTGCCAAATGGTTCTTCTTTTATATTGCAAAATGTATGGCATATTCCAAACTTGACAAAGAGTTGATTAGTACATGATAGCTTGATGATTGTGATTATAGAGTGATTTTTTTGTAATTATATGTGGATATTTACAAGGGATCTCTTGTTGTGGCTACCAAAGAGCTAAAATCTGATACTTCGTATTATTTGCATGCTTCTAATGTTAAAGACCATGTTGTAGCTATCATTGAGCAACCATTTTTTTTTTAAATTACCACCTTTTGGGGCATATATCAGTCATTGGAATGAAAGCTTTGGGCTATTTGAACTATCTTCATTCTCTAAAATTTTATGATACTGGTTTTTATGAGCATTGTCTCTTTAGAAAGCAAACAAAAATATCACATAAGAGAGATAGTAGCAGTAGAAGATTAGAGTATCTTGATTTAGTTCATAGTGATTTCTATGGGCTAGTGCCCAAGATATCATTCGATGGTCCAGCATTGTATTTTGCCACTTTTATAGATGATGCTATAAGGAAAGTTTGAGGTTATCCTCTTTGCAAGAAGAGTAATGTATTGGATGCATTTTGAAAGTTCTTGAATTTTAGAGAATGAGTTAGGCAAGAAGCTCAAGTTCTTGAGGTCTAATACTAATGGAGGGTATATCTTGTATTCCTTTAGGAACTTTTATGTGAGCCATGGTATCAAGAGAGAGATAATAACTCCTAACAATCTTGCTCAAAGTGGCATGCTTGAGAAGATGAATAGAACCATTCAGAAAAGGGTCCGCAATATGCTCTCTAATGCTAGTCTCAATAATGGATTTTGGGTTAAAGCTATAAATATAGTAATGCATTTTATCAATAGGTCTCCTAACAAGCCGTTGGATAACAAGATACTAGACTATACCAGAGGAGTTATGATTTGGCAAGAGACCTATTTATGTTCACTTACGTGTTTTTAGCTATGTCACATTTATAAATATACCTAGGGTCATACAAACTAAGCTTGATCCTAAGTCTAAGAAATCCATTTTTCTTGGCTATGGAGAATAATATGAAATGGCTATCATTTTTGGGATCTTGAATCAAAGAAGATAGTACATAGCCATGATGTTATTTTTATTGAGGATAAAATGCATAAGTAGCCCATTAAATAAATTAAGATCCATAGAGTAGTATTTCAAGTGGATTGGCAACCAATAAATAAGTAGATCATATGACTTGTTCCACATGATGCAATGCTAGGTTAGAGTGCAAATGTTGAGGTGGGAGTGCTAGAATATGGTGGATAGTCTCATGTTTTACAAGATAAAGAGATATGATAGCCTCATGTTTTACATGATAGAAGGATGGGACAGCCAAATGCTCTTGTTGAGACAAATTTTTATGGGTCCATGAGTTTTTCTAGACCACAAGATAGATATACTCTATCTCTAGACTATGTCATGGTCATTGATTGTGGTGGGCCTTCTTGTTATGTGAATGATATGACTAGGGATGACAATCATAAATGGTAGAGGACTATGCAATTGGACATGGATTCTTTGGAAGAGAATGCTACCTGAGACTCTAGTTCATTTGTCAAGGGGCAAACATGTATTGGCATGTAACTTGGTCTACAAGTTAAAGGTATCTCCATTTGATGCATTATCTAAATACAAGGAAAGTTTGGTAGGCAAAGGACGTAAGTAGGAGAAGGGGATTGACTTTGATGAGATATTTTCAGCACTAGTCAAGATGACCATCCTTTGTAAAATTCTTACTTTGGTTGTTAAGGGAGGATGTGGAGTTGCTTCATAGATAGATGTAAAGATCACTTTCTTACATGGGGAATTGCATGAGCGTATTTACATAGAATAGCATGAAGGGTTTGTTGTGGAAGGCAAAAAGCAAATATAGTGTAAGCTATATAAGAGTTTATATGGTTTGAAATAGGCTCCTAGGAAATGGTATCATAAGTTCAATGCTTTATACCATCTCAAGGGTATATAAGTTCAATGCTCACATTCTTGGTATACGTATTATGTTAGGTTGAGATAAAAATATACTCTATTTATCTCAAAATAAGTACATTGACAAGGTATTGAAGTCTTTCAATATGGAGAGGGGGAAGGTTATTAGTGTTCCATTGCCTCCATATTTGAAACTTAGCCAAGAGGATAACCCTAAGTCATATGACCAAAAGGCTAAAATGGCAAAGGTTTCTTATGCATCTACATTTGATAGCTTGATGTGTGCCATGGTTGCTATATATTCAAACATTGTCTATGTAGTGGAAGTGATTAGCAAATATATAGCAAATTTTAGAAAGAAGCATTGGGAGACAATAAAGAGTATCATGAGATACTTGAATGGCACTAAATCTATGTGCATATATTGTGGAAGAAAGGATGTGAAGGGAGTGAGCCTGGAATGGAAGCATGTGAATGGAAGCAAAAGCTATGGTGGAAGGAGCAAGAGCAAAAGAGAGAGAGAGAGAGAGAGAGAGAGAGAGAGAGAGAGAGAGATATATATATATATATATATATATATATATATATATATATATATATATATATATATATATATATATATATATATATAAGATGTGGAAACTCTAACAGTCACAATGTGTGATTGGTCTTTCCTTTATTCAAATGTGACCAAAAGAATAAAGAATGAAGTGATAGTGATGGGCACTCAGGATCTGCAGTTTACAAGTGTGCAAGTACTATCAATGTAGTAATGCACACATGGCTAGGCATAGGCACCTTTATCTCAAACAACCTCCCACTTAAAGGAAAATGTACCCCTAGTGAGGAGAGAATGAGAAAAAAGTGACAAAGTACAAATGTACATAAAAACAATAGGATGTGGAAAGATGTCATCTCATCCAACACCCATAAACTTCCTAAGGAAGAAAAAACATTCCGCTAAGATACTTTTTGTAAGTAGACTTGCAAGATTTTAGGTAATTGGGATCTTGATAAGGTCAACATACTTGTCCTCAATGACATCTCTGATGAAGTGGTAACACATCTCAATGTGTTTCATCTTCATATGGATGTGTGGATTCTTGGCTAGCTAGATAGTACTCATAGAATCTGAATGTAGTGCAAAGACCACATTAGTAATACCAAGGTCTGCCACCAGATTGCCTAATTAGAGAGGCTCCTTGCAAACCTCAATGGCTGCAACTTACTCAGCCTCGATAGTAGAGAGGGTCATGTATTTCTACACCTTGGACATCCAAGAAGTAGCACCTCTAGCAAAGGTGAAGACATAGCTAGAGGTGTGGACTTCCTACTGTCTGCATGTCATGCATAATCAAAGTCAACGTACCCCATGATTCTTGTATCCTAGTCACCATAATATATGCACATGACTACTATGCCCTTTAGGTACCTTATGATATCCTTGATGGCATCCCAACGCCGTCTGCTAGGTATAGCCATATAGTGTGCCAAAACTCCCACTACAAATGCTATGTCAGGATGAGTGCTTATCATGGCATACATCAAATTGTCCATGGAGGATACATAAGAGATCTTAGCCATCTTGGCCTTCTTCTCAATTGGCTTGAATGACCTTCACACGAGAAGGTAAAGGAAAGCCAATAGGCTTACCATCCTTCATGTGAAATCACTCAAGGACTTTTTGGATATACTCCTTCTATGAAAGATAAAGGAGCCCCTTACAGCACTTATGCATGATGTGCATCCTAAGAATATGTGAGATCTATCTCACGTCCTTCATCTCAAAGCTCTTCTTGAGCTAAGTTTTTAAGGCATCCAACTCATCACAAGCACTCCCAATAATAAGCATATCATATCTACATAGAGGATCAAAATCATAAAGGCTACCATCACGAGCCTTCTTCATGTATAAATGCAGATCCATAGTACTATGGCTATATCCGTGTGAATGCATAAAAGTATCAAAATTATGATACTATTCCCTAGGTGCTACTTAAGACTATAAAGGCTCTTTCTCAACTTATACACTAGGTGTTCCGTACCTTTTTCTTCAAAGCGCTTAGGCCACTACATATAGATTGTTGAGATATTGGTAATCACACCTGGCTTGGCCTCTTTGTATGGAGCAGTGTAGGCTCACGATACAAAATCCCATATGCACAGTGGTGGAAAGTGCAGCCTAGTCTATTCCTATAAAGCATTGTACTTGCTCGCATTTTGAATGTAATGCCATAGTACTTTTGTACTTCCAGCAAAGTGTCTGTGTCATTGTCAACACACAAGATTGTGTTTATGAGTCCAAGCTTCCATCTTGGAACCTAATTCACTTGTGTGACATTTGGTCTTGATGTCTGTTACCTCATGAGCTCACTCTTCCTCTTTCAACCTCCATAGACATGCTCTAGATCTGACATTTTAGCATAGATCTCATCATACAAGTGTCAAGATTGTGGGAGAAAAGGAAGGAGTTTCACTTGTAGCTTTCTTGCTTGCACAATGGGGGAATACACACAAAGGTGGAGGCTGAAAACAGTTTTCCTCTTCTTAGTTGTGTAAGCCAAAAAGAACTCAAGTACATAGAAATAGAAGAACCCTATATATGGGTCTCAAACCAAACTCAACTAACTAAGGTGGCATACTAACTGAGCCACGAACTAGAGTAGATAAGGATAGCTATCATCTGGCTATTATTCATGGGCGGTGTACCAACCGCATCTGCAACTGACAAGTCGGTGACATAAATGCACAACGGTCACCCTGGCATATCACGAGTGGAGCTCGATATCTCAACACTCCCCCTTGAGCTCAATCCCAATTCCTGCACACCAAGCAGGTCTCTGAACTTGTGCAACTTCTCTGTGCCCAATGCCTTTGTAAATATGTCAGCTACCTGATCCTCTGTGCTAACATAAACTAGATCAATAAGAACTAGTAAAACCCTCTCCCGCACATAGTGATAATGCACCTCAATGTGCTTTGTTCTAGCATGATAGACTGGGTTATTTTCCAAGTGTATGCTACTCATGTTGTCACAATAAATGACAACTGGCCCATCTGTAGACTAATGCATATCATAAAGTAGCTTATGCGACCAAGCTACCTCACATGCAGCCATTGCTGGGCCCCTGTACTCAGCCTCTATGCTCGACAAGGCAACTGTAGGCTGTTTCTTGCTGTTCCAAGTGACTGCAACACTCCCAAAAGAGAACACATATCCACTGGTAGATCGTCTCTCAGAAATACTACCAGCCCAATCAGCATCAGTGTATCCATACAACTGTATCTGAACCCCAGTCTCATAAAATAGTCCATACTGCAATGTGGGCTTCACATACCTAAGTATGCGTCTAGCTGCATCCAAATGTGGTTTCCTTGGAGCCTGCATAAACTGACTTACCAATCCAACAACATAGCTCAAATCTGGCCTGGTAATAGTCATATAAATCAAACTTCCTACTATGCGTCTGTACATAGTAGGGTCTTCTAGAAGCTCACCTGCATCTGCGCTCAGCTTCACATTCTGCTCCAAAGGAACTGAAATAGACTTACAGCCTATCATCCCATATTTGGACAGCATGTCCAATCCATACTGCCTCTGCAAGAGCCGTATCCCACTTGGTGATCTAATCACCTCAATGCCCAAGAAATAACGCAGCTCTCCCAAATCCTTCATCTCAAACTTCTGCTTCAATAGCATTTTCACATGAAGGATATCTTCATCACTATCACCTGTCATAATCAAATCATCAACATAAATGACAAGTAGCATAATACCTTTCTCTGTTTTTCTCACATAAAGTGAGAAATCTGCCTTGGAAATCTGAAAGCCAATAGTGACAAGATACTATCCTATCTTGTCAGACCATGCTCTAGGTGCTTGCTTCAAGCCATACAAGGCTTTCTTCAACCTGCAAACAAACTCAGGATAAACAGCATGCACATAACCTGGTGGCTGCTCCATATATACCTCTTCTTGCAAATCACCATGCAAGAAGGCATTCTTTACATCCATATGATGTAAAGACCATTCCTTTGATGCAGCCATAGCAATGACTGCTGTTACGGTTGCCATCCTTGCAACCGGATTGAATGTTTCTTCATAATCAATGCCATATGTTTGTGCATACCCCTTGACTACTAATCTTGCCTTGTATCTGTTCACAGAACCATCTGCATTGTGCTTCACCTTATAAACCCACTTACAACCAATTACATTCTTACCTTTAGGCAAAGGTACCAATTCCCATGTAGCATTTGCTTCCAAGGCATCAATTTCTTCATCCATGGCTTGCTCAAAAGAAGTGGGTTCTGGTTCCTGTATCACTTTTGACCATATAGGCATAGTGAATGGCTATAAATCCATCATATTTCAGCCTATCCACAGGATACCTAGCTCTGTAGACCTGCGCAAAGTAGGTTCACTCCCAGGTGCTCTCAAAACATCCCTAGTCTTCCTTACTCCAGGTGTAACAATAGAAGGAATACCCAACTCATCATCAATGCTCTGTTCTGAGCCACTGGATTCACCATCCACATAAGAGTGACCTGCATTCACATCAAACATGGGCTGATCTACATTCTCTTTTCCTTTTCGTGATACCTGAATTCCACTATCTGCATTGCTTTGAGAAGATTCTCTTGATCTCAATCTGCCTGTCCATGGCAAAGAATGTGAACCACTGCTAGAGGACGCTCCAAGTCCACTAATATTTTGTGACTACTGCTGTGAATTCTGTGCAGCATTACCATTTTGTGCATCTACATCATAATCACATTTACTGGTTTATACCAGCTACTTATCTCATCAAAAACAACATCTCTGCTCACTGTAAACTTACGAGTAGAAGGGTTATAGCATCTATACCCTTTCTGTTGTAGAGAGTAACTAATAAAGATGCAATTCTCAGCTTTTGGATCCAACTTGGATCTCAACTCATCTGGCACATGAACATAGGCAATGCAACCAAAAATCTTCAAATGAGAAATATCTGGTTTTCTACCAGTATACCTCTCCTCTGGAGTCATCCCATGTATTGCTGCAGTGGGAGTCCTGTTCATTATGTAGACTGCTGTAGCAACTGCCTCAACCCAATAAAAATCTGGCAGGTCTTTTTCGTTGAGCATGGCACGAGATACCTCTCCAATACGCCTATTTTTCCTTTCTGCAATTCCATTTTGTTGTGGGGTATGACTGCATGAATATTGCTGCTTTATGCCATGCTCCTGCAGGAACCTTGCAAACTCATTTGAGAGGTACTCTCCCCCTCCATCTGACCTTAGGCATTTTATTTGCAAGCCTGTTTCTTTTTCAACCATAGCTTTAAGAGTTTTAAAATGCCTAAAAACTTCACTTTTCTTTTTCATAAAATACACCCAAACTTTTCTGCTATAGTCATCAATAAAAGTGACAAAATAATGACAGCCTCCAAGAGATGCAACTTTAGTAGTCCACACATTAGAGTGGATTAATTCCAATGGCTTCTTACTCTCTTGAATATGTCTAGGAAATGGTTTCCTTGCCTGTTTTCCAAACTGACAGGCTTCACATACCTTATGCATTTCTGCAACCTTGAATTTTGGAAATCCTGCAACAATATTTTGGGCCTGCATTGATTTAAGTCGATGTACATTAACATGACCAATGCGTTTATGCCAGATATCAATATCTGCAACTACACTGGTCCCATGTGCAAACATTGCTGTACTCAATTCAGGCATGCCTGCATCCAACGTAAATATTCTGCCCTTCTTCTTTTCTTTTGCTATCTAGCGATCTTTATTTTTCATATCCTCAACAAAGCATCCATGAGGATTAAATCTGACCTGCAAGCCCTGCTCAACCATTTGACCAACAGAAACCAGATTCTTGGTGATATTCGGGACATGAAATACATTTGACAGGTATTTCTTTTTCCCATCTTGCATAGACAAAGGAAATTTTCCAATCTGCACAATGGAATGTGCAGTATCATCACCAGTCTCCACAAATCCTGGTTTTTTCATTTTTCTTGCATCTTGCATCCATTCTGCATGACTTGTCATGTGGTTTGATGCACCTGAGTCAATATACCACACTTCGTTGCTTTCTTCTACACTTGTCACAGAATTATTCATGTGTTGCACCATAAACAAATGCTCATTTCTGTCATCACCCTGTCTCCTAGAAGATGCATAATTTCCTTGTTGCAATTTTCCATTCATGATGTCATTCTGCTTTTTATAGCAATCTTTCGCCATATGACCCGTTTTACCACAGTAGTAGCATTTAACATTGTTGTTTGCATTTTGGCCTCTTTGCCATCCACCACGACCTCTTTGGCTCCCCCTGCCTCTAGAGTTACCACGTCCTCCTCCATAGGACTGATTTCCTTGAGTTTGCTGCATATTCTGATTTCTACCACGGCCTCCAGATCGGCCTCCTCTACCTCTGCCTCTACCTCTTCCAGCATTTGAGTAGAAGACAATTTCTTTTGAAGTTCCTCCTGAAGAAGATGCACCGCCATTTCTCTGCTCCTCAGAAATTAGAAGAGCAATCAACTCCTCAAAATCAAGAAATCTTTCACGAACTGAAATGGATGTCCGAAACTGTGCATAATCCTTTCCTAGACCATTCAAGGTCACAGAAACTAAATCATCATCTTCCACTGGCAACCCAATGGAAGCAAGTGCATCTGCAATCTTCTTCACCTTCATGTGGTAGTCATTGATGCTCATACTTTCTCTTTGCACATTGTGCAACTCTTGCTTGAGCTGCATTTTCCTGGCTTGCGTATTTGTGCTATACATTTTTGACAAAGTATCCCATGCCTCCTTTGGTGTACTTGCATCTTGAATATGCACAATCATAGTGTCTGAAATGCTGATAGACAGCCAGTACATAACTTTCCTAGCTCTCTCATGCCATGCTTTAAATGCCTGCATTTGCTGTTGTTGATTGGGAACATCAGGAAGAACTGGTTCTTCTTCATTTCCTGCAACGAATTCCCAATATCCTTTTCCCATAAGGAAAATTGTCATTCTGAACTTCCATGCTTGGAAGTTATTCTTGTCAAGCTTTTCAGTGAGCATCTGTGAAAGAGAATCAGACGCCATTACAGAACACTGCAAAAAATTATGTCACTGCAAAGAACACAGCTTCAGCCTCACAAGGGCAAATCTGTAAAACTGACGAAAGTGGTTTTTGACCACACAGTCACTTCCTAGTGACGATTTTGCATCAACACACAACAAGGATGATTCTGTAACTTCCAATGTCTCTGCGCACAAGCATACAATGCAATTTCTACAGTAACTTTTCACTGACCTGTAGAACAGTGGTCGCACAGCATAAAACTGGGCCTTTTCCTGAGTGCGTGCAGAAAACTTCCGCCTCCAAAACAGGCCTCGAAATGGCCTCAAATAAAAAAAACAGGGTCACCAAGGACTAAAGCCCTTACCCGTAGCATATATTGCCCTCTTGCTTCACCGCGAAGGGCGTCTCAACCTGAAACAATGCACTCTTGCACTTTTCGGCTGTGCTACCTGCAGAGACTTGCTCCCAAAACAGAAAAATGAAAGCAACACTGGTCCTCTTACCAGAACACCGCGAACTTGGTTTGCTTTCTTGAGCTCCTTACCACTAACAAGGCTCTGATACCATGTCAAGATTGTGGGAGAGAAGGAATGAGTCTCACTTGTATCTTTCTTGCTTGCACAATGGGGGAACACACACAAAGGTGGAGGCTGAAAATAGTTTTCCTCTTCTTAGTTGTGTAAGACAAAAAGAACTCAAGTACATAGAAATAGAAGAACCCTATATATGGGTCTCAAACCAAACTCAACTAACTAAGGTGGCATACTAACTGAGCCACGAACTAGAGTAGATAAGGATAGCTGTCATCTAGCTATTATTCATGGGCGGTGTACCAACCGCATCTGCAACTGACAAGTCGGTGACATAAATGCACAACGGTCACCCTGGCATATCACGAGTGGAGCTCGATATCTCAACAACAAGTACCCATGTAAAAAGGCCATCTTTACATCCATGTGATAAAGGTCCACGAGCGACCAATGCTAGACCAATCATAGGGTTTTCATTTTGATCATAGGAGAAAAGACTTCATCAAGGTCAATACCATATTCTTGCTTGAAACCCTTAACTACCAATCTGGCCTTATAAGCAAACTTGGGACATCCATGAATACTTTTTAGCTTGTATACCCACTTGCATGGCAATGCCTTCTTGCCACTAGACAAAGGAACCAAATTTCACATATGAATAGTGTCTAAGAAGTCAAACTCTGACTATATAGCCTTGTCCCATGAGTGACTATTATCTCTGTGCATAGCCTCATCATAAGAGAGAGGCTCATCTGCATCTATCTCCATAACATAATCCATGGAGGGCATAAAGTGCTCAGGTTTATGTCTAGCTCTAGTAGAGCATCTCAAAGTAGGTTGATCCTACAAAATAGGTGGGGCCTAGGTCATTGGATCATCAACTACTGTAGACTGTTTAGATGGTTGTACAGGAGCAAGATGCTCCTTATGAAAGATCACCTTGTATACCTCAACCAGCTGCTTAGGCTGCCTATACAAATTTTCCTCATGAAAAATAACATCATGGAAATAGATAACCTTGCAAGCCTCTAGATCCCATAGGTGATAGCCCATCTCACCTGTATCCCCATAACCTAGAAAGATGTATTTCACAGACTTAGGATCCAACTTATTGTACCTTTCCTTGGGAACATGGCAGAATTTCTCACAACCAAAGACGTGAAAATGAGCATATAGTGGAGGTTTTTCATTCCATACTTTCTCTACAACCTAGCAATCAATAGTAATGCAAGGGAACTAGTTACTCAAATGTATGGTAGTAGTAATTGCCTCAACTCAAAAGTGCTATGGTAAGCCTATCTGGCTAAGCATATTGCAGACTCTCTCCTAATATTGTATTGTTCATGTGTTTGGAAATACCATTCTAGAGAGGGGTGTAGGGGGCAGTTAACTAATGCTTAATACCCTGCGCATTGCAAAACTACTCAAAAGCTTTTGAGACATACTCACCCCCATTATTTGACCTTAAGCCTATACTACCAGATTGGTTCTCATAACAAGAGAAACCCAATACTGAAAGGTAGATAAGACATCCAATTTCTACTTTACAATTTGATAATATCAAGAAAATCAATTGATCTAATGAGGTCTTCATATGCATGTTTACTCTAGTTCACAACTTCATGCACATACACACTCTCTCTCTTTCTCCATGTGTGTATATGTGTGCATGTGTGTTGATGCACATATACACACATGGAGATATGCACACGTATGCCTTTTTGCACATAAGCACATGTGCATGCACTTATATAGTTATTATGCAGCACAACATTATAGATATGTGAAGTATGTGTTTAGATCTCCCTTCTCTGAATCTAGTGCATGCATGTAATATGCACACACACACACACACACACACACACACACACACACACACACACACACACACACACACACACACACACACACACACACACACACACACACACACACACACGTGTGTGTGTGTGTGTGTGTATGTGTGTGTGTGTTTCTTGCACATAGACACACATGGAGATGTGCACACATATGCCTCTCACATAGGCACACACGCATGTGCACACATGCTTAGTTACATTGCTACTATGCAAGTGTGCATATGTGCATATGCACATGTATGTGTTTGTGTATTGGTTGCTTGCACATAGACACACATGGAGGTATGCGCACATCCAAATCTAGCATGTGTATGCAACATGTACAATTATTGTGCGCAAAAGAACTCTCTTTGCAATATATCTACATCGTTAGATGAATGGCCCAAACTTGTTGCTTAAACCATCAACAAAGTTGACACTAAGTAGTAATTTTAAAAAAATAGTACTCATTTTCATTACCTTGTGTGTGTGTGTGTGTGTGTGTGTGTAGATGTACTTATACACATATATGTGTGTGTATCTATCTTTCAAGGTGACTTTGCTACACATACACAATTGAGCCACCTCTTGAAAATGATCATATAGAGCATACTATCATTTCAAATGTTTTTAATTGTAAATATTTAAATATATGTCACAAAACATGTAAATTGATCAATAGTGATCATCAAAAGGTTATTCAATATACATCAACAAGACTTTGTTATTATGTCTACATTGTAGCAAGATTATATACATACATCATGAGGCTATAGCATGATTTATATGGTGCTTCTTAGCATAAGTTAAGCAATAGCAAGAAGTAGGAGTAGAGTTGCAAGATCTTCCACATTTCAGCCCCAAACTTCATGGCACAACACCACCTGCATGAACACAATTTTTTGAATGATAATGGTCATGTCATAAGACGAATACACCAACCCTATATATCAATGCATTGTCACTAGTGCACTTTTTGTTGTGTTGGTTTAGTTTCTTAGGTTGTCCATGGGGGTGCATACTGTTGCCGTGATATGTTCCTAATATCATTAATGATATAATATGCAAGCATAAGTGTTTGAGGGTGGAGGGATCCCTTTTGTGACATGTGTTCTAGTATTTAAAAGCCCCTTACATATTTTCTTCAATCAAATTATTCCTTTTTCTTCATAAATGTATGGGCTCTTTCTAATATTGATTTTGAAATCCGCTCCTATTAATTTAGTTCTATCACACTTACAAAATGAATGCAAAAATCCATTTTGATAATCTCCTTTGCTATACTTATATATTTCAAGGTGAAGCCCATGGACATGACTAAACATTATGATATGATGTGAAGTGGGAGTGTATATTACCACCACACTTGTAGCCGACGGGGCGAGAGGCGATGGCGCAGCGCTTGGGGATGGAGAGGGCGACGAGGGTGTTGACGCCCATGGACTTGGCGAATGGGGAGGTGAGGACGGAGCAGAGGCAGTCGGGCGTCCCCATCATCTGCGTGATTTGGGAGCAGCAGCTCGGCGCCACCGACGCGCTGCCGTCCTTGGAGGCCGGCAGGCAGCTTATCAGCTTCATCGTGGCCGAGGCCATGCCCCCCGGGCAAGGGTCCCCCCCTCGCGCAGTGATCACCACCGCCCCCCCTTCAATATAACCGACCACTAACACCACCCACATGAACAACCCCACCCGCGCAATAGAATTACGACCATGCAACATAGCCATCTCTCTCTCTCTCTCTCTCTCTCCTCCCCTTACCCTCCCCCCTCCCTTATAATGCCCTCCCCCCTCCCTTCTTAGTGCCCCTTGACCCCACCCCCCACTCTTGTCCCCTCCCCCCCCAATCCCAACACCTCCCCTCGCTCCCCATGACACGTCTCTCCTCCAAGGCCTAGTATATATATTTTGGTCCATCATGTGGTGGTGGACGAGTCGCTATCTTGTTTGCCTCCTTGCCCCTTCCTTTTTAGCACCAATTTGCTCTAATGTTCACATTGACACACATCTTGAAAGAGTGTATGAAAATGCGAGCCCCAAGTGACTTTTGACTACGGAATTATGTCACCTATATTATGATAAGTAAGACATGAGATATACATAGCATGCAAACTCGTGTAGTATTTGGCAATGAAACATTGTAGCATTTGGTATACATATTAAACAAATTCATATAGAGTTTAACTATTGTCCATACTTCAGTAACCTCATTTCAATAGGCACTCTCTTGAGCTCTTTGCCTCTTACTTTGTATCTCATGTTTCCTCTAATGTTCCCTTGAGAAAGATCTCAAGAGTGTGTCTAATGAGTACCCTTTAACTTGTTCATAGTCTATGTTGAGAGCTCAAACAATCTTGGAAATTTCATGTACTCATAACTCATCTCACACAAGAGGTGGAAAAATATGGGTTTAAAGTGATTAGATTGTTAACTATTCTTACAAACCCCCTAGTGCGCTCAACCATTTTAAAATCATCATCTCAATAACCAGTGCCTCAATGCTCACTTCTTCTTTTGTGGTGTGTATAGGACAAAAGTTTTCATAAGGTCATTTGAATAAGCAATGGTTCAATGCTCAAACCTTTTTCATGATGTATGTATGATGGTCTTCAAGAGGTCACTCAAACAATCAATGCTTCAATGCTCACACCTTTTTGTGGTGTATGCATGATAATTTCCATTACACTATATGTTCTGTATTGCACTTACTTCCATTATCAATGCTCCTTATGAGTTTCATCTCATTAGTTAACATACAAAGTGTTATCAACTTTGATATGCCCTCACTACATGTATGATCAATAAAATAAATTCATGGCCATGCGTTTTAAAAGTACCCAAGAAAAGTGGCTAAAACTCATTGGAAGTTGAACCAAGATTTATCAAATGAGTCATGATGTTTTACTTTTCATATTTAAGACATTTTACATTTTTCAAATATATGCTTGAACATTATATCATGTAGTGGGTCAACCTCTATTAAATATCTCTCTAAAATATTTCACATAGCATGAAACATAGTTCTTTTAAAATGACTATGGGTAATTAATGTATGTATATTCTCATTTAGCTATTTCAAGAAGGTGAGCATGGTAAGGTGGACTCAATTGTTAAGGTATAAGCTAGGTTAGAAGGTGAGCATGGTAAGATAGACTCCATTGTTAAGGTATAAGTTGGGTTAGAAGGATAAAATAAAGGATTTCAACTTGTTCCCAATATTGAATGTTTTAAACCTTATTTGAAGAAATGTGGGAAGTCAACATTTTTGAAGAATGTTTGTGATTATAGAGGAAGTGAGGTTATGCAAAACTTGGCTAAATGGCTACATGAACAAATGCATTACAAGATGTATTAAAATTTTTCAAAGGCTAATTTTTAGAGCCTTGAAGTCTTTCAAGGAAAATACAAATCTAGAAATGTTACAAAAAGTTCTTCCCACAATTAACTAATATTAGATACCAAACATTTAGCAAAGAAATATTTTGTTATGTTCTCACCATTCATGTAATCAAATCAATCGGCAATGTGATTTCACATAATTATTTTTTGTGTAACCCTAAGCAATAGTGGTGGTGTGAACACCAAGTGTGAATAGAATTAAAAGATTTGGGAGGGTAGACACAAGCAATGAGTGTCAAAGCTTCTTCTCATGAAAGGATCATCTCTATCAAGGGCTTCTCATAGGGAGGATACATAATCATCCACATTATCTCAAGCTCCATGTATGAAATCATATTGAAAAACATATTCATGCACAATGAAATAAATTATTGTACAATGAAGGAGGTGACTCCTTCCTGAGGAAGGAGATGGAATAAGTGTGAAATTAATAACTAGAATAAAGCCAAACAATTAGTAAAGTGAAGGTTGTGACTCCTTTTTAAGGAAGAATATAGAATTAGTGTGAAATTACTAATTACAAGCTCTCGAAAATCAAAATAAGCACCTTTATAAGGAAGGATATGGAATACTTAGAGGAGATAATGTAGAACGAAGGCTCACCATTTGAGGAAATTGGAGGATAATACCACTATGGAAACATCCCTTTTGACAAAAGATAGTCTATTTGTTGAAGGTCTTTAGTGTTTCTAGGATATGTACATAAAATACATGTGTAGAATGCACAATGCATGTAGAGATGTGTGGGGACTTTCACTTCCAGGACCAAATAAAAGATCCTTATTCCTTCAAGAGCTTTGGTTGCACTCTCAATTGTGGTGCCTCTCACATGAGCTCTAACATGGTAGTTCCTACTACTATTTACTATTTTCTTGCTTCCTTCTATGCCAAGCATGCAAAATAAATAGAATGCAAGAATAAGGAAGAAAGAAGAGATAGAATAATTACGTTAGCAAGTGTAATCAAGCCTAAAATATGGCATTTTTGTAATCAGTCCATAGAGTTGAGAAGCGTGTCTCCATCATGCATATGCCTCTATGCCATTGCCTCGAGCTATTAGTGTTGCTTTCAAAACTCCTCTTTTTATATCGGTGATGCCAGGAGGCATATTACACGGTGGATTCCGTGCCACGGTGGATCTCGTGAGGTTTTACGGTGGATTCCGTAAACTTTTATTATCGGGGCTCATACACAAAGTGGATTCTTTGTGCGAGAAGTTGATGGGGACGCCTATCTTTTTCGAGCGTTTTGTTAATTTAGTGTGTACATGGGTGATTCCATAGCGGGTGATTCCGCAAAATACATATTAAATTAATAAATGTTTATGAGTTTAGAGTGCGCACTCGTGATAAATTAAGGCTAGGATTGATTTCTAACCAATTGATTTATTTATGTAGCTGAAGACTGCTAGGTATTCACTTTTGTCGGTTTAATTGTATTATTTTACTAACGATTCTGAATGCTTCAGTTGATGTGTAGAGATAGCAGCAGTGGCGGTGGAAAGCATTGGAGGATAGCGTGTATTCCAGTTATTGTCAATATTTTGATGGGCACATACCTTAGGCATGGCACCTATATTTTGTCACGCCTATTTATCAAGGTGTTGGATATTTAGTTATTATTTTTGTATGTACATGGACGCACGATTTAGATATTTGTATTTAGACATTGTATTGGGTATGCCTGACTTCTTGGGCGCCCGCCCATTAGCTTTATTTCTACTTGGCACTAAAGCAAACTCAAAAGCCAAAAGCGTGCTATTTTGTAATTTGGGCTACTATTTGAGCTTAATGAAGATGATTAATACATAAAATACATGCTTTGTGGAGCGCTCACACAAGGCATGGGGGGAGATTGCACCCAATTGGTCTCTTGTTCATGTCATGCAAGTCTTCTACATTGATTTGTGTGCAAAAAGTAGAGTTCTTTTGTTCTTGGGGACCTTCTGATGCTCACTACGCGCGCTTACGACATCCGATCTGTGCACCAATCGGCCTTCTACGATGGTGATAAAAGATATGAAAATGAGGAAATAGAAGAGATAGATGATGAAGAAAGTAAGTTGTTCATGTCTTCTATGATGGTCTCTCTGGCATTGACAATATATATCTCTCTCAATCCCTTAGAACACAAAGTCCTAGTTTCACTTTTCTCTCGTATGCATGGCATGAAAAGCCAAAAGAAATAGTCATTTTTCACTCAAAAATTTTGAAAAACCAAGGCTTTTGAGTTGCACACATAAGAATGATTTGCTCATTGATTTTAAATTGTTATACATTAGGGTTAATCCTAGGTGAGTTGCTATTGGGCAATCTAATATCTTGTTCCTCTATGACACCAACATTTAGCCTTTTACAATACCCATAGGCTTTTTGTAGCATGTTTGGATATTTAATACATTATCTTTTTAGACTCTTAAATTTTAAAATAATACTTATAATTAATGTATAATTCTTATGAGGGTAGCCCAATGCTTTAATTTTACCAGCTACTATGAGACCTAGAAAATAAGTACTAACCTAATATTTGAGAGATATTGAGGCCAAATTTAACTATAAAAAATTTCTTGTGATTTTTTAGGCTCTTGAGTTGTCTGCTCTTGCTATTTTCTACCTCCAATATCTATCTACTATTTTAGACGCTTTATTACTTTTTTCTTTTTATTTAATTATTAACTAATTTATTTTTTCCTAGTTTATAATTTTGACTTTAACTCCACCTTTGACTTGCTATTGTTGGTCTTCACAAATTAGGATAGTTGACTTTATCCCCTTTACCATGAGATTTTTAGTTCCTTAGTATTATGTGTTTGGGATATTGAGATATCAAGCTCCACATGACCTCGCATCCACTACATGCTTGGTGATGTGGCAAGACTTTACTCATTGACTTGTTAAGTGATTGACATGGAGGATATGCTAATGATTCTATAACTAGACTAGACCCACGTAGTCCACTCTTGGTTATGACATATTCATTGTGCAACATGATCTATCCTTATTGGGTTCACACTTAGTGACACCATGTACATGTGTTCTAGTACCTTCATATTAGTATTTTATCATGTTGTAGACTAAGTTCTTTTGTATGGAAGAAAAAAGAAGAAGATGATGATGATTTCAACCCTACTTCTTGGTGTGCTCAAGTCTCCATTGTTTGTGTGTGTGCACTCTTGGTTGCTTTTCCTCTCTCTCCTCTTGTATGTTTACATGGTCTCAAAGTAGTACTAGTTGCATAGAGCTCAATCAAAGGCCAAGGTGAAGGAGATGAAGCATGAAAGAAAGCCAAAAAACAAGTAAGAAGCTCTTCCATCTTATTTGATTTGCCTTGTAATATAGTTGTTGAAGGTTCTTGAGGCTAGCAAGGTTGAAGTCTCTAATTTGTGGTGAAACTTGGTGAGCACACACAACAGTGTATATACTATAAGTGAGACCTTTAGGGTTTTCCCACAATGATTTTTGCCATCTGAGGTTGTTTTGGCCTTTGTTTTGGTCCTACAAGTTGGTTGAAGGCAATTTTTAGATGTACTGCAAATTTGCTTATGTTTTCCATTTACAAAGCAAAAGTTACAAATTTTAGATAGATAAAATTTTAGGTGTTTGCTAGATTATAGACATAGAAGCATTTGCATATAGATTGTAGATTGCAATTATTATTGTGCAATCATTGGAAAATGCTATGTGTCTTAGTTATAGGGAATCTATTTTTGACTTGGTTGCATATTACACATTTTGTAAGGTTGCTTGACTTGCCAAAATATTTAACAATTTTAACTAGATTTTTATGAAAATCTTGATAAAATAATTATCATGTTTGGAAGTTTAGGATACCAAATTTATTGAAGGACAAAGTCAGTTGTAACTACATTGAAGGAGACATGGCAATAGCACCTAAATTTCCTCAATGAAATGCTACTATAGAGTAGATAAATGCTAAAAAGGGCTAGAAGCAAGCACATATAAAGTAGCATATCACATAGTATGATGGGATATTTGTAAGAATCTAAAACCCTTGCTATTGCATCTAAGAACATGGAAAGGTTATTTGAGGTAAATACAAAGGCCAAAAAGCTGCATTTCAAGTTAGAGATTAATCAACTTAAAAGAGGGAATCTATCCATTAATGACTATGTATTGATGATCAAGAGTGATTTGATGCTCTTGGATCTATTACTATAGTATTCATGATGGTGATGTTGTGGGAGCATGATCAGATGGACTTAGAGATGAGTGCAATAGCTTCAGGTTGTCAATAAACAAAAGGGATGATATCCTTGACTTACAAATCATATTTTTGTAGTGATAATTGAGGAGAAGAACCCTTAAATTCCTCTTATCCTCAAAGTAAGAGAAACTATGAACATGTGTTTTACTCTACTAGCAAAGGCTGAGGTTGTGGCAAAGGCTATAAGGCATTGATTGTGGTCAAAGTTATGGTACACAACAAAATAGGGGAGGACAACCCTGAGAATGGGGAAGCCAAAAAAGGAAAAGTTGTAGGTTTTAATCGACAATAGTAAAATTCTCATGATAATAGGAAATGCTAGCATTGTGGTGAGAAAGGCCATATTTCTAGTAATCTATTTAAAAAAGAAAGCTGAAATTAGAAAAAGAAAAAGCAGCAATGTGATTTTTCCTTCACTATAAAAGATGATGATGAGAGAAGTGAGAAGCTCTTTGTCATACAATAATTTATGCATACTATGAGTATTGATGGATCATTTAAGAATGATGTATGGCATATAGACTCAAGTGTCTTTAACCACATGACTTCTCATGGAGAGTGGTTTAGAGAGATACAATCCATAGTCTCCAAAGGATGGTATAGCTTATCCCATTACTCACATTGGAAATGTTCCCTTGAGTATGTAGGATGGTAAAGCAAAGTACTCGACTGATGTGTTGTATATACCAAATATAACTAAGGACATGGTTTTTGTTGGTCAAATAGTGGAACAAGGATTGCAGGTTGGGTTCACATCTAATGGTTGTTATATGGAAGACCTTGGAAATGGTTGCAAGTTAATTGCAAAAGGCAAGTGTGTTGGAAGGTTGTTTACTCTTGATGTAGGTCAACCAAAAATAGATACTACTATGTTTACACAAGGTTCAAGTGTTAAGATTGACATTGAAATTTGGTATAAGTGGATTGGTCATGTAAACATGTAGTCAAAATAGGTTATGGATGGCTTACTAAAGTTAAAAGTTAATGGGATACATAAAGCATATGCAACATGTCAATTTAGAAAGCAAACAAAGCATGCATTTTTGCACAAAAAGCATGTATCCAAGAAGGCACGAGTTGATACATTCTGATGTGTGATTTCTAGAAAGACTTCAACTATGAGTGGTTGCAAGGATTATGTCTCCTTCATTGATAATCATACTAAAAAAGTATGGGCTCATTTAATGCTTGAGAAAAGTGAGATGTTCACTCACTTTAAAGCTTTAAGACTAAATTGGTTAAGAAGGAGACAAGGTTACATATCAAATACCTAAGATTGGATGGAGGGGTAGAGTACTTTCCCAATGAGTTTCCAAATTTCTTGTAAAAAAGGGGTATTAAGAGGCAGTTTAAATGTAGATACACTCCATAGCAAAATGGCATTGCTAAGTAAAAAAATAGGCATATTGTAGAGATAGCTCCTATTGTTGTCAGAGACTTCTACTAGCATTTTTTACTCTAACTTGGGCATCATTGGAGGAAAAGGTCATCATCTATTGATTGTTATTTTGAGAGAGACATGCTTATCATGTTTTGGAATAGTAAGCATTTGAATGTTTATGCTTTATTGTTGCTTGTTCAGTGAAGCTTTAATGCTTTGATGATTTATTGATGCTTAATGATGGTCTACAGAAATTGTTTGCTTCAATTTTCTTCCCATAACCATCATCATCATTGCTCTCATAAATATCCATCTCAACTGCAACTTTAGGTCCATACCATGAATCATACACACTAAATCTTGCATATTTCTTATCTAGAGGTCTCTTGTGATAGGATCATAACATTTGTAACCCTTCTTCTCATCTAGATAGCCAAGAAAAATATATTTGACAACCTTGGTTTCATTTTTCTCCTTAATTCATTAGGAATATGAACATAGCACAACCAAACACCCTGAAATATGAAATTGTAGATGTTCTCCCATCATCTTCTCATATACTAACATGTGATGAGTCAATCCTATAGGAATCTTGTTCATAACATGAACTACATTATGTACTGCCTCAAGCCAATAAGTTAATGGCATGTGCATTTGGTTCATTATGACAGTTGCAACTTTAGCAATAATCTGATTCTTTCTTTCTATCACTCCATTCTTCTAGTTGTGTATCTACATGTAATATGTCTCTTAACCCCACGATATCTTAAGAAGTCCAAAAATTAGATTCAAAATCCAAAAACTTCTCAAAAGTCTCACTTGTATATTGCAAAAAATGGACGAAAGTCATCTTGTTGAAATCATCAATGAAAGTAATGTAAAACCTACATCTTCCATGCAAAGAAACATTGTGTTATGAACCCCATGCATTCAAATGCACCACTTCCAAAGTATATATGCTAAGTCTCCCCCTCTTTGGAAATGGAAGTCTCGACAACTTGCTAAAGTGACATGCCTCACAAGCACGATCATAGTTTAGATAGCCAAAGTATGAAAGACTATGAACAACCAATCGAGATTGCATGTGTTTCAGTCTTTGCAAGTTAATGTACTCAATTTTTCTATGCCATAACCCAATATCCTTGTCTTATCCATATCCATCTTCCATATACATACAATTTTTTATGATAGGAGTAGCTACATTCAATGCAAACAATATGCCTTTCTTTTGACCACACACAATCAACTTGCCAATTTTTCCATTTATAAACTCAATGAAGCAAACATATTTATTAAACCTTACTTATAGTACTTAATTAGATATCCACCGAAAGAAAAATTCTTAGTAATCCTACGCACAAATATCACATCTCCAAGCTTATTCTCTATCCCATCTCTAGTAGCCAGTGAAACAATACCAATATCTATGATTTTATGCAATTTATCATCTCCTATAGCAACATACTCCTCACTTTGTATTTGTTGCTTCCTATCAAACCATTATACATTATGTAATACATGATTCATAGCTCGTGAATCCAAAAACTAGTCATCCTCTCTAAGGGGATGTGTCATGCTACCAAGTACATATTCCATATAAAAAAGGTGATCTGTAAGTGATAAAACACCCTTAGAAAGAGACATAGTTTATGCTTCCATAACCACCTACATAATAATCATATTAAGTTGGTCCATGATCTCTAGACATAGCATTATGCTTATGGTAGCATTCCTTCTCAAAATGGACAAATTGTCCACATAGTCCCACAAAAATTCAAGATAACTCTCCATCTTAACTATGTGCATCCCTTTCTAGTGGGACCTCGTGAACGGGATATTTGAAAGGTTAGTCAGAGTTAGCAATATCTTCAAAATTGGCATCCAAGTGGGTAGTAACAAGTCTAGTAGCACTGGAAATGAAAGCTTATTAGGAAACATTAAAGACTACATGCAACAAATCTAGAAAACAAGAGAATACTATTGACCATACAATTTTTCCATGCCATGAATTCCTGAAGGAGAATTCATAAGGATGATCTCTCAAGCAAGAATATCGAAGTAGATTATTAGACTCAATGACCCTTGTAAAAAAGACATTAGTAAGCAATAAGTGTAAAAAAAATCACCAAAAGTAACTATATATAAGAGATTTACCTTTCAACATACAAAAAAAAGATATATATGTGTATGGAACTATCAAAAAATATAAAAAGCCCTACAATATTTGAACTGGACTTCGAAAAAACATCCATAGAGAGAACTGGATCAACAATAAATATATTCCTAGCAATTTCATTATTAAAAGAAATAATGTACCTTCTATAAGAACAAATCCCAAAATAAGAGAATGAAGGTGTAAGGAACTTTGAAAAAGTAAATGAAACCAATGATAAACCTCACCTCAAATAACAATAAACAACATAATTTGATAGCTAAATATCTTTCTTCTCTAATATACTCTTATTTTCTAGAGATATGACAAGGTAATCCTTGTTATTTGCATCCTAAGAAACATTCACAACCATTTGGCCAAATACTTTTTGCATTGTTAACCACAGTGCAAAGAAAGCACAAAGAAAGCAAAGAACATTAAAAAGACGCAAGACAAAGCAAAAAAAAAAACAGGCCAACAGAAAAACAAAAGGAAAAGAGCCAAAAGCACAAGAAGAAAACTAAAAAGTCCAAGGCAAATGCAAAAGGGAAAAGACGCATTTTAAATATAAAAATGCACCCTAAATCCTTGTAAAAGAGCACCAGGCTCCCTCTTGTGCAATTTGTAAATGTAGATGGGCATGGGTGAAGAACTAATGTAAATAAGAAGGGAATAGGAAAAAAGGACCTAGGCCTAGATGGTTGGTCATATAAAATAGGGATGTGCACCCAAAGAGGAATAGGGCATGTATAAAAAGGTAAAAAGTGAATAAAGAAGCTCATTCTTGTGTATGTCCAAAACTTGCTTTTTTCTTCTTCTTCTTACTCATGTGCTTGTGCTTGTGCTTAAGAGAGGGAGTGTGAGGGAGTGAGAGAGTGAGTGTATGAGGGTGAGGGACCATGGTGGAGAAGCTCACCATCTTCTCCTCTCTTCTTCTTCTCTTCTTTACTATTCTCTTATCTCACATGTAGTAATGGATCTTGGAGCTTGGAGCTCGAGGATCGATCTTGCTTGAGCTTGCACCTTGGATTGTGGAGCTATAGGAGAGCTTGAAGGAGGAGGCAACTCGATCAAGCATGAAGGTAAGCTCACTACACTCGTAGGTGTGAGAGTGCACATGGCTATGTGAGAGGTATCTATTGCACTTGGCTTGAAACACTTGAAACAATAAGTGGTATGTGGGTCTTTCCAGTTTAGCGAGAAACTTCCACATTTTGGTTCCATTGTTGTTGGGACAAACGGATTCAAGTTTTGAGTGCTTGTGTACTCTGAATCGATCATTGGAGTAGGGTTTACCCCAAACTGGTGCTTGAGTTAGATAGGAAAGCAGTTAGAAGGCATTTGATCTCTTTTACAAGTAAGTTTTCTGGTCTTTTAGGTTTAGGCATGTAGTTTGGATCAACTTAAGTGCTTAGTTGTGATTTGGATGCATTTAGGTAGGGAAAACAAAGGAAAAATATAGAAACAAATAGTAGGGTTATTGGTATAAAAAGGATAAAATAGGGAGAAAAAGGAGATTCAATGCATTAAGAGAGGAAAGAGAAGAAGGGGAGTGGAAGAATGAAGAATAAGGGGTTTAAGAGGCAGAGGGAGCAAAGGGGAGCTCATTTCTACATTTAGAGTTTGAGAGAGAGAGTTGGACAAGTTATTGTAGGGTAGCAGGGAGGCAAGGAGAGCTACGATTCATGTGATTAGATGGTTTTCACATGCTACAGGTGGGTTGGCTTGATTGCTAACTCCATATTCTTTGATCCTAGAGCTTGCCAGAGGCTGAGAGGGAGTGTAGGGAGCATTGTGTTAGATCTTTGTCAAATTTGCACCCATTTTTGCTGCCATGTTTGACCATCTGATTCCAAGAATCAGACCATCTGATTGCCTCAAAGTCATTCAATTTTCATAATCGAACACAATTGAATCATCCAATCAAACAAATTTTGACTAGTCCAAATTTGAACAACCCAAAAATCGGACAGCTTGATTGTCTGATTTGGACAAATTGGACTTGGACAAGACAACCCAAAATCAAATGTCCGAGTTTGGAAATTGGATCTGTAAATTAGACAGGAAAATTGAACATCAATTTTTGGCGGATTGAGACCTTTCCAAACCCTATAGGGGCCAAACAAGCCCTAGCTATAAATACCCCAGTAGATCTCCAAGTGAGTGGATAGGATAATAGCATTGATTAACTAGAGGATTGAGACCTCACACTCCAAGAGTAACTATGGTCACTGACCATACCCCAATAGGAGTCCAGACTGACCAGTTGAACCTGCTACCTTTCAAACCATGCATCAATCGTGCAACAAGGACCTAGAGTGGACCACTATGAGTGGCCGCCACTTGTATAGGAGAGCTAGCACTAGTTGAAACTAATTAAAGGGAGTGTGACCTGCATTGATTTGCTGTGATTGAATTCACACACTTCATCACATAACCACTTGAATTGCACAAGGAAAGATAGAACGCGACCACTCCACCATGCATGTGTCCAGTTCATGTAACATTGCAAAATGATTTGTATAACAAGGAATACACTAATGGGTTCTAGGTAAGGAATGCAAAGACCCACTAATATAAGCAAACCGTGAGAAGCCAAATTCAACCCAAGAACCAATACTTGAATCAAGCAACTACGAATTGTCAAGCAATGGAGAAGGGAGAGAGACCCAATATGATTAGGGATGTAGCCTTGCCCAATCTAATCAGTCTAATCGACACACTAGTTGCTCATGAAATTTCCGACATGTCGGGAACCAACACCAACCCTGTAGACGATGAGCTCAACATGGGAGAATTTCCAGTCGACGTTCAGAAAATGTTAAACCAGTACGACCCGCAAACCAAAATGGTGCATTGTGGTAGACTAGCCGAGGAAATCATAGCCAATCTTGAGGAAGAGAGAAGGTTGGCAAGGAAAGTGCTACTACAAAGAATAGCCACCTACAACCAAGAGCAGTGAGCTTAGAATCTAAGACAAGACATAGAAATGTGTGAGGTCCAAGAGGTGTCTTAGCTCTCACCAATAGAAATCGAGCAAGACCAAATGCTAAGAGGGAGAGAGTATTAGAGACTGATCTTATGCTGAATAAGCTTCTCACAAAGCAACTCTTAGACAATATAGTTGCAGTGCAGAGTGAAGCAGACCTAGTGACTACATTGCTAGAAAGACTAGGAATCACACCAAACTCTAAGAGCTAGACCAAAATACACATGGTTGCTAAGAAACTCAACAATTATCAGCCCCACAATGACCCGTATAGCTTTGTGGAGTAGTTTAAGTAAGTATGTGAGGAAAATGGCCTCACAAACCTTGTGCAATGAGCACAAGCTTTCAAACTTTTCCTAGGAGACAAAGAGCAAATGTGGTTTACTAGCCTAAACACTTCCAAATAGAATGATTTTAATAATCTCAATAGTCTCTTCATCAAGAGGTTCTTCAAAGTAGGATACTTCGACAACCTCATCGTCAGATTGATGAATGTTAGCCTAGGAGGATAAGGAAGATATCTAAGACTATGTCACTCACGTGTGGAGTCTCTTTAAGAGAATCCCAGTGGTAGAATGACCCAACAAATCAGTAGTCTCCACTGTATTTCTAAATGAAATCCGAAGCAAAGAGCTCTACAAGATCTTGGTGGGCAACTCAAACGTGCAAAAGGATGTGTTAGTAGGTATTTGAAGAAATCATAAGCGGGATGACCTACTCAAGGAGAGAAACTCCACAACTATGACTTGAGATAGCATTGCTACTAGATCCTAAGAGAAAGCTACGACCATTAGTAAGAGATCTAGCTAGAAGACACAAGACAAGGGAAAGACCATTGACTAGAGCCAAGAGTTAGCAAATATGAAGCTAGAGTTGTGTCAGGACCTAAAACGAGCCCAACAATGGCTATAGGCACTAGCCGGGCCTCTCTAACACTCACAAGTCAACCCCACACAGCCTCATAGCTAGGAGTATCCAAGGGACACATTGCCCTAATTGCTAATGTAGATATTATGTTTGTAGTGGAATGTAGTCCAACGATTGCCCTTTCTTACTCCTCTGAGGGAGATCCCATACATCTTGGTGTAGTACACCAATGTGATACAAACATAACGGAGGCACTGCTTTGACTAAATGTCATCTGTGGCTCCACTACAACTCTCCTACACCCTGGGGATTGGCCCCAATATACGCTGCTCTAACATAAAGCGCATACAAACACACTCCACTCTTATGTATTTCAAATGTTCTAGGATATTTTATGTTTCCTTACCAATCTTGCCCCAAAGATTCGATCTTCTAGCCTACAGTTTGGGTTTCCTCACAACTCCATGTAGGTAATGTGTTTAGCAATCAATTGCTATGCATCTAGGAGTTACTATGTGATATGCACAATGCAATTGTGAATGCCAAAGTGCTCCAAAATTTTATAAATCAACATTACGAAATATAAGAGCGGAGTTTTGAGCTCGGGATGTGCCTAAAATTTGCCAAAAAATCCGAAATTTAGGGGTAAAATATTCAACGTCGAAGGCGGCGGCTCCAGCTAGGACAATTTTAAGCACCAAGTGAAATACGACTCTTAAACGGCACCCTAGCGACACTTGGCGATATTTGATAAATTTTTAGACTGCCATGCGGGTTGTCAAGAGTTGCCAGCCAATGTGGGATGTCAAGTCAGACGCCCAAAAATTTACAGCACTCAAATCGGAGCCTGGACGGGGAAATGGCCACAAAATGGTCAAGATATGAAAAGGTGGACACTTGGAAGGCCAAAATTGGGCATGCCTTTTGAGTTTGGACCCTCCCCCCCCCCCCCCCCCCCCTCAAAATTTTAAGCATACAAGATGAAAAAACGTGGAGAGAGAATGAGGGATGAAGGCGCCATCTTCACGCCCCATTTTTGTGCCTCCATGGATGGAGATGGAGATGGCAAGCTGTGAGTACCCCATACAACCGATCTTGGGGCTGATTTTCTCCCTTTTGGCCGATCTTATCACCTGTCTTCGCCCATACAATGGTGGCATGAATGAAGAGAGCCAATTCTAGTCTTTCTCTCCCCTAAGGGGCTGTTCTTGTGTGCAAGAGGAAAATGAAGAATGGTGAAGGAAAGCTTGTCCGGATGAGACCGGATTGCTTCCGGATCAATGAAGACATGAAGATTGCTGATTGTTAAGACATTGGACATTGAATGAGGGCTGACCCGTAGTCCTGTACCAAAATCGAGATCCGGAGACATGAAGCCTAAGTGGTAATTCAATTTTTATGAAGAAAAAATGAGTTTTTATGCTATTTGGTTGATGAAATATTGTTCCCATGGGCTGACTATGCATTATGTTTTTTTTTGCTATGAGTTTGATCACTTTATGCTCAGAAAATCAGAAAATCATAAGTGATATGGCTGAAATTAGTGGTATAAAACCCGTAAAACACGCGTTTAAGGGGGAAAATGGGGTTTTTTGAAAAATAAAGGGAAAATATGAGACATAACATCAATAAAACTTGAATTTTTGCTGTTAAGGAACCTAAGGGCCACAGCCCACAATCAATCTTAATTTTTAGTCACTTTAGTGGAAAAAATAGAGGAAAAATACCAAAAAATGTGAAAAATGGGTTTTAAATGGGAGAAAATTAGGAAACGATAAAAAGAAAATTCCAAAAAATTACATAAGTGTTTGTGCAATGTATAATGAAGGTAAAGCACGAGGTTGGCCTTGTTTTACCCTCGTTTCTATGTTTCTATCCATGTTTATCACTTTCTCTATAAAGAAATACACATAAAATAACTCTTACACCTATCAATGATTGCAAAATATTAAACGATAGGGTGAGAGGGGAGTTTGAGAGTCAAAGTATAATCTTAAATGTGATTTATGTGTTGCATCATGCCTATAGGCCGTTGTTTTAAAATAAAGGAAAAGGCAGCATGAGCATAAGACTCAGTGTCTCTCCTCGTTTCGATATATAAACGTTAGCATGGAAATCATGAAAAGATTGGTTTCGCACGATGCACAATGCTGATTTTCTTTTGTTTGTGCACTAAACCATTCACATTATGCATTATGCATGGTTCATGGTATCGAAGAAAAATATCCTGGACTGCATAGCAATTGTTTTCTTAGGAATTTGACCCACGATTGAGAGTGAGAGGTTATCCCTTGCCATAGGATAGAGGGCCGGTTTCCTAAGGGACTGTTAAGTAAGGACACATGGTATATCTCCTGGAAATACGAGAAATATGAAAGAGAGGAGTCCGTGTTTGTTTGTTTTATATGTTGAGCAGCACATCAAAGGGCTAATCCCTGCGATGTAGGAGAGGTGTAGTGGGGCCACGGTGTTTCTATCGTGAGGTTGCCTCCATATGTGTGTGATCGTGGCATTGCCAATGTGTAAGGTTTCTCCCTTTGAGGAGTTTAAGGGAAACGTTGGACTATAAACTATAAACGCATTAATTAAGCTTTAGGGCATTTTGTTCTTTAGCATTAGATTGACGCTCCTGGTCCGTGAGGCCGTGAGGATGTTTGTGTGTCATGAGCATGAGGTCCGACTAGTGCCATAGCTAGTGCCGGCCCATTTCAGGTCCCATCAGTGGTGCGTCTGCCGGGAGCTGCCTATAAGTGGTGGTTCTCGAATCTAGGGTTTCAAGGGACCCTAAATTATCCATAAAATGGGGTTTGTTCAAGGATGGAAAAACTTGGCTTTCCCCATACAAAACTTACTAATAGAATTAGTTAGTTATGTAGAGCATGAGTCCTCTGCAGAAGATAATTTATGTGATTAAAAGAGTAGCCCATTAGTGGTTACCGCATCCTCTAATAAGATGACATTGGTCGAGGTTCGCCTTGGTGTGGTCTCTACCCAAGAGAAATCATGTTTAACCATCCATCAACCTAGAGGGCATGAAACACGCATGTTGGAAACTAGGGTAGTTATGGCATCAACAAGTTATCATGCTAAAGCCATGATGCCATGGAAAAGTGCTGATATACGATGGAATATGCTTGTGGTTGAAACATACCGTGTAATGGGCCACCATGACGACATAGTAGGCATCACAAGGATGTTAGAATCCCTAGCTGTCAAGGGAAAACCGTTGCTTAAAAGGCACGGTTTCCAAGTTTTAAGAAGTGGTAATGATAAATCTGCTTTATATAAGGACCAAAAGCTCTTATATAAAACCGTTATGGACTTTCCTTTTAAAGGGAAAGGTATGGAAGACCCTCTAAGAGGGGATCAAAATGACATGTTGAAACTTATAGCAGTCCCTAGACCACTCAGTGAGTTGGCAGAAAGGATGTCAATGAGGATATTAACCTCCCCACACTGGAAAGGGTGGGGATGGAAGAGGTTAAAGATCCTAAGAGGCTGGACCCAGATCATGATGAATATGAAGATTTTAATGACCCAGTGTTGATCCCAAAAGGGAGGACTAAATGTCCTCCTCTTTATAGGGATCTCCCAGTGTTTTATGGGTTGCCAAATGAGGATCCGATGATTCATTTAAGAGAATATGACCTAACTTGCATTGCAAGTGGGTTCGACAATATACATTTGATGCTCGTATTCCCAAGTACCCTAAAGGGAGAGGCAAGGAAATGGTACTGGAGGCTCCCAAGAGGGTCAATCAAATCATTTGAGGAGTCTTGTGATAGATTTCTAGATGAGTATGAAAAGAAGCTCCCTATGATTCAGGTCTTAGGGCGGCTTATGTAGTTTAGACAGGAGTCTTATCTTTCTGTTAAAGAGTATGCTAGAGCCTTTGATAGTACTTTTAAGCTTTGGCCAAGAAGAGCCAGTGCACTACCAGATGATGTGCTATGTGAGCTCTTTTTGAATGGCCTAGAGATTAATACGCAAATCCAAGTGGGACTGCGGAATCCTAAGTCGTTAAGGGAAGCAAAAATGTATGCCATTGATTACGAGGGTCATATTCAGAGATGTTGGGAAAAATTTTAGAGTTTTCTCTGCTCAGTACAAGTGCATCCTAGCTTCCAACCATTCCTGCAAGAAGACAACTCACTTGTTGATACCAAGGTAGCCTATGAGGGGAACCTTGGTGGCCAAAATTTCAAAGTAGAAAATGGCCATCCTATGAGTAGTAATGACATGCTTATCAGTGAAAAGGTTCCAAGCCATGTAAGTCCCATTAGGGCTTGCAACACTTCCATGAAAGGTAGTTGTAATGGCAATATGGATCGCACCAATGGGCCTATGAGTGTTGATAAGCATTCTGTGTGTGGTTCTAATTTTGTTGCTAGTAAGGCTCTTGAGAGACCTTTGGTGTCGGAATCATGCTTCTGGGTGGATGTTATTCCCTTCAGTGAAAGCATGGTTCTTATGGGAAAAAATTTGCTGCTTCACAAAGGTCATAAGGATGTGAGGCCATTTGGCCATAGGGATAAGTTTGCATTGAGTTCGTTAGACCAGTGCAACAAATCGAGGGAATGCAAGAATATTAAGGGAAATGTGAGATGGGTTTGGAGACCCAAAATCTCCAAAAGTATGGCAAGAGTGTCAGATGCAAGGCCAAAGATCCCATCTGGATATAGTTTGTTGAACCCCCAAGAGGATAAGACTGGATATACATTTGACAATATACACTACCTTGGGATACACCCATGTGATGTGCCTAGGCTTAAAGCTCTACCTAGTTTGGGTCGCAACACTGATTTATGTGAAAACCCAAATAGGGGAGGTTTGAATGAGTACAAAGCTATGATTCTTTCTCCCAAAGGAGCCACTTAGCCCCTTGAATGACCAGCTTATTCAGATTACAATAAATGTGGGACATGCGAGCCCACTGAGGCCGTTCATTCAGCTCATAGTGCCCAAGAAGGGATCGGTCTTATTGATGAGTTATTTGTGGAAAGGCTTGGACTTGTAGCTCTACAAAAAAAAACCTAAGATCAAAAAATACAAAATCAAGCTTTTAGCTAACTTGCATGAGTAGCATGGGGTTAGTCGACCTATGATATGCTATCCTCGATACCCTGGGTAGTCTGATAGGGTGTGATGTATATGCCAAGGACATCAGCATTACGTGGACTAAAATGACCTATCCAGTTTTAAGCTAGGAAGGCTAGATGCTTTGGATATTACGTCCAGATTTCGTTAGCCCAAGAGGGCCGCTCAGTTTCTTTAGAGGAAGTGCTTTATTTCGTTAGGCCAAGAGGGCCAGTTGTCTGTTTAGTGTAGGTACAGTTAATGATTTCTTGTTTTAGTTCTGTGCTAGACAGGTTTGAAGACGAGCTTGGAAGGAGCCTTTTGTTGTGTGGACACTTCTTGTGGCCCTATTCAGGTGATATCTCTCCTTTACGAATACCGTGTTTTTCTGCTATATATGTTTGTGTGCTTGTTGGGGGATTTTTCTTTTCTTATTGGGGACCAGCATCTAAGGCATAAAGTCCCAGGTTTAGGTTGGGTATGTCTGAGGGAGGTCTGAGTAGTCGTTGCCTCCTGTAAAGACATTGTCAGACATTGAAAGACATGTTTTAGAAGGTGGTCCTAGTGACCCTGTTCTGCTAGCTTGCTAGGCAGCCATTCTAGGAGTTCTTGTTAGTTGTGAGGCAGTTAGAGAAGCCTGCCAAAAGGGAAAAATAATGATGATAGAAGGAAAGAAACCGTGAATATCCCAAAAGACAATAAATATATACAAAGGTGTGTAAAAAGGGGTTCTAACCCCCTATAAAAATCGAAAAGAAAAGAAATGAAAATTTATAAGCAGTTGATCATCGCCTTGCGAAGGCCTGGTAGGTTCCTGGGGATGAGTCAGACCTGGGGGGCCGATGCCTTGTCTTCCTAGGGGTGGCATCTTGCTGGAAAAGAAGAAAGTAAGGAAGGTTGGAGCGAAAATAAAAGTGAGCATCAGAAAATGATTAAGTGTCGCCTTGCGAGGGCTTGGTAAGTTCTTGGGTACTGAGACAGGACCTGAGGTCGATGCTCTGTTCTCCTTGGGTCACTACGCTCAGCTCCCTCCTTTTTACATGCCCGAGTATGTCAATAAAATAAAACCCTGGAAGAAGAAATGTGCTAAAAGAAAATACTTATTGATAAGGCTATAGGAGTCCTTGCGTAGTAGGAGCTCCTAGTTGTGTTGTCCTTAGTTAGGTAGGCAGTTCAGACCACCACTTAGGGCAACCTCTTTGATAGTTCTTTTTAGTCTGACCTTATTTGAGCAGTCGATTAGTGACTAGCTGCGGACCTTCTATCAGATTATGCTAGACCTACTTCTTGTGGATTTCATGCCTTGGTTTTGTCAGGGGGTAGGGTGAGCATTGTGTTGTGTTTAGTATGTATTTCTTTTGTATCAGCTTGATGCTTCCTTTGGTTGTTTTTGTGCAGATCTGTTGTGGGATTCGACGGGCTGAGTCACCCTATCCCGTGGTTGCCAATGAGGCGGAGTTCTGAGCTCAGGACGTGCCTAAAATTTGCCAAAAAATCCAAAATTTAGGGAAAAAATATTCAACGTCGAAGGCCGCGGCTCTAGCTAGGACGATTTTAAGTACCAAGTAAAATACGACTCTTAAAAGGCGCCCGAGCGACACTTGGTGATTTTTGATAATTTTTCAGACTGCTGTGCGGGTTGTCAAGAGTTGCCAGCCAATGCGGGATGTCAAGCCGGACGCCCAGAAATTTACAGCACTCAAATCGGAGCCCGAATGGGGAAATGGCCACAAAATGGTCAAGATATGAAAAGGTGGATACTTGGGAGGCCAAAATTGGGCATGCCTTTTGAGTTTGGACCCCCCCCTCCCTCCCCTTCAAAATTTTAAGCATACAAGATGGAAAAACGTGGAGAGAGAATGAGGGATGAAGGCGTCATCTTCACACCCCATTTTTGCGCCTCCATGGATGGAGATGGAGATGGCAGGCAGTGAGTATCCCATACAACCGATCTTGGGGCTGATCTTCTTCCTCTTGGCTGATCTTATCGCCTGTCTTCACCCATACAATGGTGGCTTGAATGAAGAGAGCCAATTCTAGTCTTTCTCTCTCCTCCCTCTCTCTCCCCTAAGGGGTTGTTCTTGTGTGCAAGAGAAAAATGAAGAGTGGTGAAGGAAAGCTTATCCGGATGAGACCGGATTGCTTCCGGATCAATGAAGACATGAAGATTGCTGATTTTGAAGATGCTGGACATTGATTGAGAGCTGACCCGCAGTCCCGTACCAAAACCGAGATCCCAAGACATGAAGCCTAAGCAGTAATTCAATTTTTATGAAGAAAAAATGAGTTTTTATGCTATTTGGTTGATGAAATATTGTTCCCATGGGCTGATTATGCATTATGTTGTTTTTTGCTATGAGTTTGATCAGTTTATGCTCAGAAAATCAGAAAATCATAAGAGATATGGCCGAAATTAGTGGTATAAAATCCGTAAAATACACGTTTAAGGGGGAAAATGGGGTTTTTTGCAAAATAAAGGAGAAATATAAGACATAACATCAATAAAACCTGAAATTTTGCTATTAAGGAACCTAAGGGCCACAACCCACAATCAATCTTAATTTTTAGTCATTTTTTAGTGGAAAAAATAGAGGAAAAATACCAAAAAAGGTGAAAAATGGGTTTTAAATGGGAGAAAATTAGGAAACGATAAAAAGAAAATTCCAAAAAATTACATAAGTGTTTGTGTAATGTATAATGAAGGTAAAGCATGAGGTTGGCCTCGGTTTACCCTCGTTTTTATATTTCTATCCATGTTTATCACTTTCTCTATAAAGAAATACACATAAAATGACTCTTACACCTACCAACGATTGCAAAACATTAAACGGTAGGGTGAGAGGGGAGTTTGAGCGTCAAAGTATAATCTTAAATATGATTTATGTATTGTATCATGCCTATAGGCCGTTGTTTTAAAATAAAGGAAAAGGCAGCATGAGCGTAAGGCTCGGTGTCTCTCCTCGTTTTGATTTATAAACATTAGCATGGAAATCATGAAAAGATTGGTTTCGCACGATGCACAATGCTGATTTTCTTTTGTTTGTGCACTAAACCATTCACATTATGCATTATGCATGGTTCATGGTATCGAAGAAAAATCTCCTGGACTGCATAGCAATTGTTTTCTTAGGAATTTGACCCACGATTGAGAGTGAGAGGTTATCCCTTTCCGTAGGATAGAGGGCCGGTTTCCTAAGGGACTGTTAAGTAAGGACACATGGTATATATCTGGAAATACAAGAAATATGAAAGAGAGGAGTCTGTGTTCATTTGTTTTATATGTTGAGCAGCACATCAAAGAGCTAATCCCTGCGATGTAGGAGAGATATAGTGGGGCCGCGGTGTTTCTACCGTGAGGTTGCCTCCATATGTGTGTGATCGTGGCATTGCCAATGTGTAAGGGTTCTCCCTCTGAGGAGTTTAAGGGAAACGTTGGACTATAAACTATAAATGCATGAATTAAGCTTTAGGGCAGTTTGTCCTTCAGCATCAGATTGACGCTCCTGGTCCGCAAGGCCGTGAGGGTGTTTGTGTGTCATGAGCATGAGGTCCCGCTAGTGCCATAGCCAGTACCGGCCCATTTCAGGTCCCATCACAATACAACAAGCATTTCTTTTAATGATTTCAATCTATACATCATGCTTCGTTGCTCAAGGTCAGGAGCATCCTCGTGTGGCTTAACCCCTTTAAAACTTAAATTATAAACATCCTATATGTTATGCACAAACAAACTAATCAGAATTTCATGTGTTTTTAGCAACTAATCAGCATCAAAACCCCTCTTTCCCCCTACCGTTTAGGTTGTGCATCGTTGATAGGTGTAAAAAGCGATTTTCCATGTTATTTTCTTATAAAAAGTAATAAAACTAGACTTTAACATGAAGACATAGTTGAACTGATGCTTAACCCTCATGCTACAAACATGCCATATATTCATGGATATAAAACATAATTTTTTCTAATTTTCAAGTGCAAAAAAACTAAAATTTTCTATTTTTTACTATTTTATTTATTTATTTAAATAAAAATTTTGATATTTTTTATTTAATAGCTGAAACTAATCATAATTACTAAGCATTGATTTTATATTCATTTTTCACCCCATATGAACCCCAAAACCACAACAAAACTCCAAAAATTTATCATTTTCATGAAAATCGTTTAATTGTGAGTTTTGCATGTTTTGTTTTGAATTGTTAAATGAACAAATTTTTTGGTTTGGTTCAAGATTTTTGAGAAAGTTTAGCATTTTCAATCAAATGAATCCATTTATAAATAAATTTATCAAACATATTTCATAAAATGAATAAAATGAGTGCTTATGCATAGAAACCTGATTTTGGAGGCGTGTATTCCATATTTGGGAGGACTTTGGTGCTTAATTTATGCCCCGCTAATGCTCTCTCCAACTCTGATCTACGATTTTTTTTACTCTTGCTTCATCGTTTGCCCAAAAACGCCCATTCTGCTCTCTTTTACATTGATCCATAAGAACAATCCATAAGAGGAGAGAGGAGGGAGAAGAGAGAAAGGCTAAAAATAGGTCTCTTTGTTTAATGTAGCAAATTTGATCATTTCTAGAGTGATGACGGATGAAAAAATGGAGCATCTCATAGCCAAGAGTATTTCTCTGATAGTTGCAGATTTTTTAATGATTGGAGAGGGCACCGAAAAAATACCCCCCCCCCCCCCCCCCCCAATGTTTTTTCCTCAATGGCCTTTCATTCCACAAGCTTAATGCATCAAATTCGATAATTTCTAGAGTAATGACAAGTGAAAAAATGGAGCATCTCACAGCCAAGAGCATTCCTTTGATGGTTGCAAGCCTAAAAAATGGATTTTTTAATGATTTTGGGGGGCCCATTTATTATGGTGCCCTTCCCTGCCCAAAACCTTTTTTCCTCCATGCCCTTTCATTCCACAAGCTTAAACTCAAGTTTTAAACCAATGGGGGGTCAAATAGACTCCGATCGATAAACCGAGACTTACGTTGGGTTCCTGCATCGAAGTCTATCTAGGAAAACTCTAGCTCATCGATCTGCAATCATTCCATTTTATATGAAAATTTGGTTTTTTACAGCCTATTGAGCTCTTTTCCGCTTCAAAAAGGGTCTTTAAAATCCACTCTCAAGTTGGCTAAGCTTTAAGAGATGATGAGAAGGACCACATGACCTCATGTGCAATGCGTGCATTGCGGAGGAAATCACCTCCCAATTGAGTGCTTGGATTCTAGGTCAAGACCATGTGCTAATTGTGATAGGTTTAGACACGATGAGATGCATTGTAGGATTATTGAGACAATTTCCATACCTGCAACTGTACAACCAGGCATAGTACCTAGGGAATAGGCCACTCAACTTTAGAAGGGGAGATCCATTAGCTCTCCTAGCACCTAACAACTCAAAGCTAGCCATCCCTAGGTTGGACATCAATCCTATATGGATACCTAGACCTCCTGAACCCATCGTGACCCATCCACTTAGTGACACTTTCATACATTATGTAGAGGAGCCGAACGAGGATGAAGCATATATAAACCCTTACATCTCGTACGATAAAGAGGGGAACCCCATTCTGATGGATTTTAGATCAGTGCAAGTGATGGCATTAGGTAGGGGAAAAGGTCAAGCTCTAGGAGGACAACACCAAGAACCCATTGGGTGTCCTGGACTTGCGGTCACCTAGGGCATATCTCATCTCGTTGCCCCAAAAGGGAGCAAGCCAATCGAGATAAAGCCGACTTGAGATGCCTAGAGTGTGGGATCACACACTTATATGCCAAGTTTCCTAGGTGAAAACCTTTCACTAGTTTAGTAGCCATGCCATTTGTATCCTAGGGGTTATTCAAAGTCGAGACACTTGATGGTGAGGCGATGCCAAACCCATTAAACATTAGGACCCAAGCATAAACAAAACAAGTTGGTACATCATTACTCGGACCTAGCAATCTTGATGCAGCTTCAATAGGGAAGAAGAGCCATAGGAGGAGGAGAAAGAGGGTCGAGACAAAGGTAATGCTCAAGATAGATAGTGCCACCACACTACCCAAGAGGAAGTAAGTCATGGACATAGAAGTGGAAACATTTGCTCCTAAGACATCAAAAAAGGGGAGTGCCAAGATTGGGGAATACCCTGATCCAAGGTGCCAATTGGAAGTAGTGGATAAGATTAAGGAGTAGGTGAGAGAAGCCCAAGAGCACCTTAGGGATGCCAGACCCATCATGGAAGATGAGACCGATGAGTTCTCTAGCATGAGCACACCAGTCTTGTCTCTGCAACTAACATTAAGAGATGCATTTGCATCCCACGTAGCACCACATAAACAAAGCCTAGACACCACATAGCCAAGTAGACTAGGTAGGATCACTAGCAAAAGAGTGTAGAGCCTAATGGAAAGCAAATGGTTGGCAACTTGCTCACAACATTGACATCAACCCCTTTGACTCTACCTTTGGGAGAGCTACTTAGGTAGAGCCCAATACTATGACACAGATTGAAGTAGTGGGTAGAATAACCTGACAAGGTTGGAGCAATCGACTTGCCTGACCACAACCTAGTAATAGACATACCAAGCTTAACCCTGAACTTAGTGTCTAAGTCTTTGCACATGAATGCTTTTTGGGAAGGCACAAAGATGCACACAGGCTTGCTCAGCAATGCATTAGGATATGCTACAAGAAGGAAGAAAATTGTAGATACAGAAGTGGGAGTCAGTGTGCTCATAGCCATACAATCCTGCGAGCTTGGAATAACCCACCTATGGAGACTGCCATATTTAACATCACACATGTTGACAAAATGAAGGTCAGACCATTCGGAGTACTAAAAGATTGCCCCTTGAAGATAGCAAGAGTCCAGTTCTCAATGAACTTCATAGTCATGAAGGGAGTGGACTACAACATCTAGCTAGATCGACCATGTGGATATGAAACACATAAGTGATAGAAGACTAGGACAATGGTCTAATATTCTTAGACAATAGATCAAAAATTGTGAGAGTCAAGATGGATACTTGGAAAATCACACTGGTCAACCTAGATGACATCTCCACTATATCAAAAAAGAGACTCATAAGTCAACAATTCCTACAGGCCACTAACAAAGTATATTCCTTGCCTCGAGAATGAGCAGAATTGAATGAATGTGCTAGCCACCATTGACTTGATGTTCTCGGATAAAGAGGAGGATTATAAGTAGGCTGTCAAGGTAGCCAGTGAGTCCAACAAAGTCACACCATCTAAGCTGCTGAAGAGTAGGACCCCACCATTAATGCCACTTTGCATGATAGCCAAGAGCTCTAGTAGTTGACCAACACCTATTCCCTTCCACGTCCCATCTAATAAACTAGAACTCCAAGGGATTCTTGAATAATAGATGAGAGATCTAGTGGGTAACCCAACTACCAATCTCAAATCTCTCAAGGACCTCATGGACAAGCCAAAATGGCAATGGACCAATATGCATGACTTGAATCTATTGTAAAACTAGGCAAGTGGGAGCTTTCACTCGATTTTCCAAGACCCACAGATTGCTCATTGCTCAAGCGATTCAGGTCAAATGCTAGTGGCTACCTCTCACATAGCTTTACATGCTCTAGAGCCTACCAATGTAGTGAGCTTACCTCAATGCCCGATTGAGTATCCTTCTCCCTCAAGCACACCAGTAGCTCCATGATCTGAGATGCGAGCTCAAGCAAACTAAATCCTCCACCTTCAAGCTCCATGCTCAATAGTTGCACGCACGAGACAAGAGAAGAGAAGAGAAGAGAAGAAGATAGGATAAGATGGAGAGCTTCTCTGCCACAGTCCCTCACCCTCACACACTCACTCCTCACATTCCCTCTCTCAAGCACAAGCACAAGCAAGAAAGAAGAAGAAGAAGAGAAGAAGAGGGAGAGCCACTTGTGCCACACACCAAGAATAAGCTTCTCTATTCACTTTTTGGCTTTTATACATACCCTCATCCCTTTGGGCACCCATCCCCTTTTTTACATAACTAGTCATCTTGCCAACGTCCTCTTTTCCTGTTCCCTTCTATTTACATTATGCCTTCACCTATGGTCATCTACTCTTTAAAACTTGCATAGGAGAGGGAGCTCGGTGTTCTTTTATAAAAATTTGGGGGTGCCTTTACATTTTAAAATGCACCTTTGCCTTTGCCTCGACTTTTAAGGTTGCTCTTGCTCTTTTGGCCTTTTCTCCTCTTATTCTTCTATCAGGCTAGTTTTTTTTTCCTTTGCTCTGCATTTTTGAATTTTCTTCACTTCCCTTTCCTCTATCTTGCACTGGGGTTAACATTACCTCCCTCTTCTAGTCGAGTGCAAGTTGTAAAATATTACACGGCGCAGTGAACAGAATCTGAGAAAGAGATAGAGAGTACACAACAGATAAGAGGAGAATCAGTAAATTCTTTAACTCCAAACAACTGATACAAAGATGGCTCTGTCCACCCGTGCGCTTCCACTTTGTGAAGCTTAGATGGAAATCTAGACAGAAGATAGGTGAAGAGCTTAAGGCTAGCTGGAACAACAACTCTGACTGGGTGAAAGATGAGTGACTGATGGCTGCGAAGGGGTTTAGCTTTTATAGCCTGCGAAGGTCGTTAGGTTGGCTTGCTGACCGACCTACCATATGAGCCTTCACTAGTCGGCCAGGGAATATTCCCTTTACCATCGGGCCGGGGGCACTGCCCCCGGACCCCCGCCAGGGGGGCCGCTGGCCCCCTTGGGACCCCCTAGCCAGGGGCCGGTTTCGCGGCCCCCGGACCCCACAATAGGGGCCCCTTTTAACTCCCTTACACCGCAACTCGATGCAATGCGCCTCGAGTTGCTACCAGCTTAACCACTCTGTCTAACCCAAAGATTAGACCCACAATGGTCACCTTTTTGCCATCCGATCACATAGACCTCATCTGATATACAAGTCAGGACTCCACCAATGTTCGGGCTCACACTTGGCTTCTCCTCATAACGGGGGCCTTACAACTTTGAGCACCATGGATCATTGGTAGCACCTAATGAGGGTGGGGCATTGATCATATCTAACACAAGTACCATGGCACTTGCAAGACTTTGTTGAAGAGGGATGGGATGATTGAAGGGTGGTCATGTGAGTCGATGATGGGGCTTTTGTGGGGATTGGACATGGGAGAGAAGCATGTCAAAATGGTTGAGGATGTGGAGATTGAGGGTATATGGAATGTATGATAGGGGCTTCCAATGTTGGTGGTCAGGCAGCATGGGTTGTCAACTTCACCTGAAAGAGAAAAGAGAGTGCACTACCTTGGGGTGTGCCTACCTCATCATGCAGTGCATTATGTCCATGCCCAAGGAACTGGGAGGCTGGGCTAAAGCTTGGGATATTATCCCACACTTGAGGACCTAGTTTGTGCATAAAGAAGTGTGGTGGGTGTAGCTTATGGAGACATGTCTAACCATAGGTGAGTGTTACCTCTCTTTTCACCTGAAAGAGAAAAGAGAGTGCACTACCTTGGGGTGTGCCTACCTCATCATGCAGTGCATTATGTCCATGCCCAAGGAACTGGGAGGCTGGGCTAAAGCTTGGGATATTATCCCACACTTGAGGACCTAGTTTGTGCATAAAGAAAGTGTGGTGGGTGTAGCTTATGGAGATATGTCTAACCATAGGTGAGTGTTACCTCCCTAGGTGTGTCCTACCCTTGATGTGCCCTAAGTGTGAAGTGGAGTGCAAAAGGGGCTAGGGGGTCATGGATGGAGCCAGCTAACCAAGGCCACCAAATGTGGCTAATTTGAGGACCCCTAGGTGAAGTGATTATGGCATTCATCAAGCGAGATGTGCTTTCCTACTTTCTACTTGTTTATCTTTTCTTTCCTTGCCCTTGTCTTCCCCTTTTTTTTCTTTCTTTTTTTTTTCCTTACTTCCTTTTTCTTCTTTTTCTCTTCCCTTTTTTTTTTGGATGTACATAAGGAGATTAAGGGACTTACTAAAAGGAAGTTCCTACTCTGCATATAGTCCTTTAGATTCATACATACATTCAAAGGGGTTGTTGACAAAAATGGATAACTACACCTAGTAAATTGGATGTCATTCATGTCCTCTAGTAGAGCCATGTAAAAGGATGGGAGGAGGGTGACTCTCATCATGAGCCTAGCCATCAGGCAGCTATCTATGCCTATGTTCAAGTCAAAAATAGGGGCAGTAGACAGTATTCATGAGAGGTAGTTTCTTGCTTATGTAAAAATTTAAGTAGCCTAAGGTAGTTATAGGTTATAATGAAAGTAGGATTGGAGAGCAAGAAGAGAATTCACTAAGGAAATGGGAGATGGAGGGCCCTAGGTCATTTTCAGAGAATGTAAGGGCTTCCTCTAGCTTAGTAGCATTTACACTATAGATTTTAGGGAAATGATGGTGACCATGGATGTCGGAGTTAAAGACACCCCTACCCTTCTTGGATATGGCATGTATGTTGGGTCATTTCTCTCATAGGTTGGGATGCTACAAAATGACATCCATGCATCCATGTTCACATTCCAAATACTTCTCCTTCACTTTGGATATGACTCATACCCATTTATGGCATTGGACACCTCCATAACTTTGTCTTCCCAATAGTCCTATGCCTTTGCCCCCCATAGTATTGGATTCTTCTCTCTTTTTGCACTCCACCAATCTCCAAGCCTTCTGCCCATGCTTATCACCTCCTCTACCACTTTAGGGGATAATACTTGGCTCAGTGTGGATGGGTATTGAAAAGTACATTTGAAGGGCTTGTACTTGTTTTCCCATTGTTTCCACAGTACGAGTTCCATGTTCTAGTTGATAGGAAAATATTCTTTTTTTGTGGGATGGGAGCTTCCTGGATTGCTAGGGGTCATGCCCATAGTCTTCTTTGTGCTTGTTCTAACATCTTCTTCCTTTTTTCCCTAACCTCTACTTTTCTTTCCATAGTTGTATCCTCTGGAGGCACTTCCTGTTGAGATTCTAATCTTGGAGAGGGTGGTTGGGGGACTTTCTCTTTGTCTTGTTGCTCCACCTCAAAATCCTACCTTACTTTAGGGAGTGGTATCTACTGCTCTTCTTCTCTCACCGGCTCTTGTGGTCCTTGCTCCTCTATATACCCCAGTCATTCCATCTCTTGAATTGCTAGTCCTGCCCTTGGAAGCTACTCCTTTTGCTCTCTTTGGCTTAGGCTCATTTTTGCTTTGGGTGCCTAGACACACAGGTTGTGCTAATGGCCCTATGGTTAATCTCCAGCTTCTTCTTTGAAGTTTCAATGGCCTCCTCATCTTCTAGATGTGTGACATCTAAAATGGTGTTGAGGAAGGCATGTTGCTAGGCCTTCCATGCTCATGCCTACCACCTTTGCCACCCTGCTTTCCTCCTCCTCTCTTCTTCAGACCTTCTTGACTCCTCTTCCACTCTTTGCAACTTGGCATTTCCTTCTTTAGTCATTCTCTTCTTGGTCTCTTGCCACTACTTTTGAGGAGTTGTCTTCTTTGGCCTCCTAGGCCCTCCTTGGCCAAATGGTATCTCTAGTTCACTAGCCCTCACTCATTGTCCTTTCACTTGATTGCTTTTTCTCATGGGATAGTGATCTTTTAGGCGTCCCCTCCACTTCCTCTTTAACTCTGCCTCTCCCATAGCCTCTTGGATTATGAGAGTTAACACCCTGCCAAACCCTATAATTGATGCTTTTGATGACTTCTTCCTTGTTGTCCCTGTTATGGAAGCTAGAGACTCCCTACTTGCTAGTCTCATACCTATGGCTAGTGCCTTTGCATAAGCTTCAATGGTTTTTTGCACATAGATGTTTTGATTGTAAGGGCACTCCAATTCTGCTCATTAAAGCATTGTACCTTTGGCTAGAGAATAGAGCATGGATCATATTCGCTTACAAAACTTGACTTTAGGATGTAGGATATCGGCTAGGCTAATGTTGTTAATGGTGTGGACTAGGGCTTTGTCCATTCCTAGCATGCCATAGACATCCCTTTTTGGTTTCCACTTGACCTTGTTAATCAAGCCCAATGCTCTCTCCACCATCTTTGAGCTTAATTCCACCTCGACCCTATGGGTTTATTATACACTTGCTATAGTCGACAACTTGCTGTAGTCGACAACTTGTCCAACCTTCTTCACATACTTTCCCAAATTGCATTGGTTGAAAATCCACTTCACAACCGGTTCTTCCATGACCACATCAAAGTTCATGATGTTCTTGAACTTGAATCGGTTGTTGAAGGCCTTGATTTTTGCCATTAGGCTGTACTTCACTTGTTCTTCTATGAACAGAAGCTTACCTTTGTTCTAGCTTGCCATTGTAGATTCTTGTCATGATGCCACAACTTACCAGTAGTTTTCGTGAGATAACTCTTTCGAAATGATAAGCATATATAATGAATGTAAGCTATGGATGGGCGAAGTACTTAAGTACAGAATTAAGACTTTTGCTTCAAGCACTCCACACAATCCAAAAGAAATTATGAAAATTTTCCTCAATTATCAATTGGTTTTTATTCCTTTAAAAATTAGTTGAGGTTTGAGACATGTTTTATTTTTCATCTTACCCCCTCCCCCCTTTTCCATGGGAATGATGTGAATCCTTCCTAGTATTGGAGAATGAAGGGTTAAGGGTATTAAGCATAGGGTTGCAGTGCTTTATTTTGCATTAGCCAGACCTAGAAGTGTGAGTTATACTCCAATGAGCATGATAGTCCATGCCATGAGGTCTAATACCTACGTGCATAATGTAGGTCAAGGCATCAGTTAGGAAGTCAATGGAGTTTATCTTACTGGCAACGTGTAGCTCTTCCTTGGTAAGGATGGTCCATGTCATGAGGTCTAATACCTACGTGCATAATGTAGGTCAATGCATCAGTTAGGAAGTCAATGGAGTTGATCTTATTGGCAATGTGTAGCTCTTCCTTGATCTAAATAGGGGTGGGCCATGTTATGATCTCTAAGGGTAAATTTGTGAGTGATGACCAATATTCTAAAGGAGGCGAAAGCTACATGAGTAGCATTATACTCAGAGGTTTTGATGGCACATCTCTGCTCAGCATTGGTCATTATTGGGTGGCCCTCTTGTTCCCATTGAAGATGGATAACATACCATTTATGGAGAAAGGAGAAGTCAATGATGGCCAACTTTTTAAGGTCTTCTAGCTTTTGGCTTGTGGCAAAGACTTTGCTTGTGCTATATAAGGTGATTAGCCTTCGTGTAACGTGTCCACCTGTTCCCTTCAGGACAGTCTTAGCAGTCCATCGAAAAGAGATCTAGAAAGCTCCACCCGGCACTCCCATGGAATGTTACGGGGTTTGCGATCTAGGACTTTCCGTGTCTGCCACGTAGCGGAAGTATTCTAGCCATTCCCACTTAGGATCAACCTGAATCAGGGTTTCCCCTAATGGTAATTTCCTAAACGGCAACTACCGTCGAACCCAAGCGAACTACTTTACGCAGAAACGCTAGGTCCGAAGCGGATTCACGCTGCACTTGGTTCAAGGAGAATGGGAAATGAGAGGGATGCTGTAATATCTCCGCACAATAAAAGTTAGTTGGTTGGTTCGTAAGTTAGTTAGTCAATTAATAAGTTAGTAAGATTACTAACTAAAGACTAACTAAGGTAAAAACTAACTAACATTAATTATTGATAATTTTTTTTAATTTAAAATATTTTATTTAGAAAAATCAAGAGTCGTAAATTTGATATTTTTCTCGAATTGGTAAAGACCATAGCTACCCTTCACGTAAATTACAAGGTGAACGAGACTTATGAGTTATATTAATCACTAAGTTCATGTGTATAGTTTGGAAGGTCCAAAAACATTAGAATTTGGATAAAACTAGTATATTTTAGATACTTTAGATATTATCCTAAAAGAAAAATATATGGAGATTTTTAGAACTGGATGTCATTTAAAAAAGAAAAATAAAGAAAAGTGACTGGCGAAATCGCGCGCGCCGCGATCGCAGTTTACAGGCAGTAGACAGCACTTCGAACAGAGAAAAGAAGAAGGAGTGAACTGAGAGCTTTCTAACCAAGTGTCTTGGTGTTTAACCCCCCTTTCGGAGCCAATGGAACCATCAGATTTATGATCTAAGCATCAGATCACTGATCTTTCCAAGATCCCCCTCCATAAAGAGCTCTACTTCTCAACCACAAGCCCTCTTCTCTAATTCACTATAAATATGAGGCATGGGAGAGGCATAAGAAAGCATAAGGAGACCCCGAGAGGCTGCGAGAGAGAGGTAGAGTGGAGGATACTCCTCCAAGAGATTGTGAGGAAGAGCTTGCAAGAGAGCTTGAGAGAGAGAGAGAGAAGAGTCACCTCGAGAGGCTGCAAGGAAGAGAATTAGCTCAATTTCCTCTCCTAGACTGAACCATCTTCTCTTACGATCTTCCATCTTGAATCTATTCGACCTTCTTAATCTCTTGAGTCTATTTGCGGACGATGGCCTCCAAGAGAAGAATGTCGCGTGCGGATGACAATCCTGCAACTAGCAACAAGGCTTCGAGCAAAGGCATCACCATCAATCCAACTGCGGTTCCTGTCGTAAGTAATGTATTTTCAATTTGATAGATGCTTGCTTTGATTCTCGTATGAGATACGTTAGGCCCCATACTATTGCACGAGTATAGGTCATGGGAAAGGATAAATTTCATCTCGCTTACTCGAAAGATGGAGTTTGTGAAGTGCATATATCAAGGGAAGATAATTGCACCTAGTTACATATGACTTATTTGCTAGTAGAGCAATTACAAGGAAGAATCAGTCAAGCATTGTGAATGGCATAGTCATCAAAAGAACGACATTAAAAGATTGGGCATACAAGTGCTAGATTAAAGTATAGTCAAGGGTTATAACTAGCATGATTGCTAAAAGAATATGACGTTAAGAATCATGAATAGAGAAGTACTAGTTTAAAGTTTAGATACTTCAAAAGTACTTAGCCTAAGAGCCTAGGAGTCTAATTACTTGAGATCATCTCACACTTATCTTATCAAGTATTTATATGTTATGCCTATAACATGTTTGATATATGAGGATAAATTTCTATTTGCCTCATGACTTGACTAAGAGCTAGTACAAGAAATTAATCATAAGGGTTAAAACCAAGATATCTTGAGATCCGTCGGATAACGATGACTTTTGCTAATCCAAACTCAAGGTTGGGTTATCAATCAAGGTAAGTGACCTATAGAACTTACATCATGAATAGTGTTTGAACCCTTAACATATGCCCTAGCTGAAGGAAGGAAGTGTTGAGAACATGTTTGCATGGTATTGCTCTTAGATCCCAAGGGAGAGAGCAAATATACGATGGAAATGTTATATCGTCTATTCTTGCATTGTTTGAAAAGAATGCAATTGGTTTTGTTGATTGATCGAACAACATCCTAAATGTTTTCACATTCAATTGGTTATTAGTTATTGTTTGGATAATTATTCCAAGTGCTTGTGATTTATGGTAAATGCATGGCAAGGGTCTATGATGACAAGTCGCCATGGATTAAAGGAATGTTTTCTTGGAAAATAATATTAGGCTGATTGCCTTGTTTGTGCTTGATTCTTAAAGGATTTAATTAAGGAAGGATATATTGTACGGGTGGATTACCTCCATGGTCGCACCGCGTAGTAACCCGAGAGGGCACTGCTCGATTCATGGGCCGAAGGTCGAGTGGTGAAAAGGCCAACCACAGGAATGATGTTTCGCTCCTAGATAGCTTGTGGGTCAGTTGGAGCTCTGGACACCCCTTGCTAGGTCTAGAATGGAGTTGAAAACCTCCGTGGCCCCCAACATCTGGGCATGTTGGGAGATCCTATTCTAGATAAAGGATTGAGTTTTGGTGCCATGTGAATTGGACCAGTTACTTCTGCAGGGCAGAAGGGATACTTCTGTTGGACAGAAGGGAAACATAATTTCTCCTGTATGGGCGGGAGACAAAGATTAACTTGAAGATAAGTTAAGGAACTTGTTTGATCTTGTTTGTCAATAGATTGCTTTGCTCTGTTTTCGTGTCTGTGCTATAATTTACGCGAACGAACCTTGTTCCCTAAAAGGCTTAATTAATGAAGCTGATTTTAAGTGTCACACATAAATGTGGTAGGACTTAATTAGAAAACTAAAGCTATTAAGGGAAGCGGGTGGGCGGAACCCTCGACGGGTCCGTCCTATGGCAGGGTGGTCCCAGGGAACTGGGAGGCTTCTCACAAGTTTTTATCGTCATTTGACCTTTAGGTATTGATAGGTTAGAACCCAATTCGTGCTGTTTTAGGGGACCGGAATGGGACTATGCCCTATGGGCAGAGAGGTTGAGCAACGCATCCCTCTCGTTTCCCATTCTCTTTGAACCAAGTGCGGCATAGATCTGCTTCGGGTTGGGTATCTCTGCGTAAAGTAGGATGTCCAATACCCGACGCTAGAATGCTAATAGGAGACCTTGACAACTAGGAACCCGAATTTCAGGTCGATCCTAGTGGGTTCGGTCGTGAACGTTCCGTTGCGAGGCGGATTCAGGAAACCCTAGGCGACAAAACTCGGAACATTCCTTGGGAGTGCCGGGCAGCGACGCTTAGATTTGTTTCTCGATAGACCGCTAAAAGAGTGCCTGGAATGCCGATGGGCGGGCATCCTCACAGTTGGTATCAGAGCCAAATTTTGTAATGATACATGATTGATTAATGTATGGTTTGTAGACATATCCTAAATAAAATAATCTAAGCAGTATGGCTTGATTGTTAGGCACCATATGCACCCACAAATGTTGACATGCAAGAGAAGAAATTCCTTCTCAAGCAAATTAAGGTACCCGAGTTTGATGGAGAAGGGATAGACATTGCAGCAGAGGCAGAGATATGGATTGAGCCGATGGATGACTATTTCTTTGCTTCGAGAACTGCCTCTACCAATCAAGTAATGATAGCCAAACTTAAGTTAGTTGGCCAGGCTCGATTATGGTGGAAGCAATGGTGCAAAGATGAAGGTGTTTCTGAAGCCGTTGTTACTTGGGTTCAGCTGAAAGATGCTGTACGCAGACGATACCTTCCGCCAACCTACCAGACTATGAAGATGAATGAATTCTTCAGGCTAAAGCAACTAGAATTAACTTTGGAAGCTTACTACTCAAAGTTTGTAACCCTACTAAAATACGCACCACCTATGGATATTGCGCAGCAAGTATCCAAGTTTTGCCATGGCCTAAACACTCCTCTGAACCACCACCTTGAAGCAATGCGTCCAACAGACTTGCAAGACGCATTACTCCGAGCGAATCCAATTGTCCAAGAATTTAAATCGAAAAATTTTAGTAAAGATGACTCCCGAGATCTGGGTAAGAGATGCCATACATGTGGAGAGATAGGGCACATCCGTAGGAGATGTCCCTACCGTCAATGTTTCCATTGCAATGAGCTAGGACATGTCCAAGTCGACTGCCCTAACTTAAGTCTAGAAGATATGGAGCCTCCAAGAAAACGAAGCTACACAAGTGCAGTCTTCGGATATATAGAGGAATCAGATGAAGACGAAGGCTTAGAACCTACTACACCACTTTAGGATTATTAGAAATCCTAGAAATTTTGTCGACATGAAATACAACTTGTATTGGAATAAACTTTACTCTTGTAACTACAGTTAACTTGAGTAATATGAGTTGCGTCTATTTTAAGCCTAGAACTTGCAAATGATTAGAGATACTTTGGCAAGGAATGATAGTCATAATGTGCAATGAATTTCTCTTAAGTCATTTCTTCTCAACTAATATAGATTGGGTCTTACCAGAATGTCGAAGCTTGGAAGTACTCTTTAGTATTACAAGCAAAGCCAATTGTCCATGGAGCTCAGTCTCGAACTAAGGACATGACAATCTGGGAATGTAGTTTCCAAGATAAAGGATCACTCCAATATGCTAAAAGAATCCTAGGACACTTTGGTCTAAAGAAAATCCTGCCAAGGACAACCAAGAATCTTGTAACCACAAGTGATAAAGCTCTACGATGTTTCTATTGCAGGGAGTTAGGTCATTTCAAAAGGGAATGTCCAAAGCACCCTAAACACCGATGCTCCGAGTGCCACAACATTGGACATAACTATATCAATTGTCCCAATGGAACTCGAAGAGAACTTGAGCTTACAAGAAATAAGCTGTACAAGCTCCAGTGATCTAGAATATACCAAGTGCTTAGGAAAAACCTAGAAGATATCCATGAGATGTAACTACAATAAATTTTCTATTGTAACCAAGACTCAAATATATCAAATACTATAGGTTGTTTTTTTTCAAAAAGACTGTATGTCTGTGACAGATCAGAGTAGCACAGCAGAAGTGTGGTGTTCCATAACCCACTTATTCCAAGATGATACCCCCTGTTTCTCTCGAGATGAGGACATCTCGATTTCTCTAAGGGGAGGAGGATGTAATATCTCCGCACAATAAAAGTTAGTTGGTTGGTTCGTAAGTTAGTTAGTCAATTAATAAGTTAGTAAGATTACTAACTAAAGACTAACTAAGGTAAAAACTAACTAACATTAATTATTGATCATTTTTATTTAATTTAAAATATTTTATTTAGAAAAATCAAGAGTTGTAAATTTGATATTTTTCTCGAATTGGTAAAGACCGTAGCTACCCTTCACGTAAATTACAAGGTGAATGAGACTTATGAGTTATATTAATCACTAAGTTCATGTGTATAGTTTGGAAGGTCCAAAAACATTAGAATTTGGATAAAACTAGTATATTTTAGATACTTTAGATATTATCCTAAAAGAAAAAGATATGGAGATTTTTAGAACTGGATGTCATTTAAAAAAGAAAAATAAAGAAAGTGACTGGCGAAATCGCGCGCGCCGCGATCGCAGTTTACAGGCAGTAGACAGCACTTCAAACAGAGAAAAGAAGGAGTGAACTGAGAGCTTTCTAACCAAGTGTCTTGGAGTTAACCCCCCTTTCGGAGCCAATGGAACCATCAGATTTATGATCTAAGCATCAGATCACTGATCTTTCCAAGATCCCCCTCCATAAAGAGCTCTACTTCTCAACCACAAGCCCTCTTCTCTAATTCACTATAAATATGAGGCATGGGAGAGGCATAAGAAAGCATAAGGAGACCTCGAGAGGCTGCGAGAGAGAGGTAGAGTGGAGGATACTCCTCCAAGAGATTGTGAGGAAGAGCTTGCAAGAGAGCTTGAGAGAGAGAGAGAGAAGAGTCACCTCGAGAGGCTGCAAGGAAGAGAATTAGCTCAATTTCCTCTCCTAGACTGAACCATCTTCTCTTACGATCTTCCATCTTGAATCTATTCCACCTTCTTAATCTCTTGAGTCTATTTGCGGATGATGGCCTCCAAGAGAAGAATGTCGCGTGCGGATGACAATCCTACAACTAGCAACAAGGCTTCGAGCAAAGGCATCACCATCAATCCAACTGCGGTTCCAGTCGTAAGTAATGTATTTTCAATTTGATAGATGCTTGCTTTGATTCTCGTATGAGATACGTTAGGCCCCATACTATTGCACGAGTATAGGTCATGGGAAAGGATAAATTTCATCTCGCTTACTCGAAAGATGGAGTTTGTGAAGTGCATATATCAAGGGAAGATAATTGCAGCTAGTTACATATGACTTATTTGCTAGTAGAGCAATTACAAGGAAGAATCAGTCAAGCATTGTGAATGGCATAGTCATCAAAAGAACGACATTAAAAGATTGGGCATACAAGTGCTAGATTAAAGTATAGTCAAGGGTTATAACTAGCATGATTGCTAAAAGAATATGACGTTAAGAATCATGAATAGAGAAGTACTAGTTTAAAGTTTAGATACTTCAAAAGTACTTAGCCTAAGAGCCTAGGAGTCTAATTACTTGAGATCATCTCACACTTATCTTATCAAGTATTTATATGTTATGCCTATAACATGTTTGATATATGAGGATAAATTTCTATTTGCCTCATGACTTGACTAAGAGCTAGTACAAGAAATTAATCATAAGGGTTAAAACTAAGATATCTTGAGATCCGTCGGATAACGATGACTTTTGCTAATCCAAACTCAGGGTTGGGTTATCAATCAAGGTAAGTGACCTATAGAACTTACATCATGAATAGTGTTTGAACCCTTAACATATGCCCTAGCCGAAGGAAGGAAGTGTTGAGAACATGTTTGCATGGTATTGCTCTTAGATCCCAAGGGAGAGAGCAAATATACGATGGAAATGTTATATCGTCTATTCTTGCATTGTTTGAAAAGAATGCAATTGGTTTTGTTGATTGATCGAACAACATCCTAAATGTTTTCACATTCAATTGGTTGTTAGTTATTGTTTGGATCATTATTCCAAGTGCTTGTGATTTATGGTAAATGCATGGCAAGGGTCTGTGATGACAAGTCGCCATGGATTAAAGGAATGTTTTCTTGGAAAATAATATTAGGCTGATTGCCTTGTTTGTGCTTGATTCTTAAAGGATTTAATTAAGAAAGGATATATTGTACGGGTGGATCACCTCCATGGTCGCACCGCGTAGTAACCCGAGAGGGCACTGCTCGATTCATGGGCCGAAGGTCGAGTGGTGAAAAGGCCAACCACGGGAATGATGTTTCGCTCCTAGACAGCTTGTGGGTCAGTTGGAGCTCTGGACACCCCTCGCTAGGTCTAGAATGGAGTTGAAGACCTCCGTGGCCCCCAACATCTGGGCATGTTGGGAGATCCTATTCTAGATAAAGGATTGAGTTTTGGTGCCATGTGAATTGGACCAATTACTTCTGCAGGGCAGAAGGGATACTTCTGTTGGACAGAAGGGAAACATAATTTCTCCTGTATGGGCGGGAGACAAAGATTAACTTGAAGATAAGTTAAGGAACTTGTTTGATCTTGTTTGTCAATAGATTGCTTTGCTCTGTTTTCGTGTCTGTGCTATAATTTACGCGAACGAACCTTGTTCCCTAAAAGGCTTAATTAATGAAGCTGATTTTAAGTGTCACACATAAATGTGGTAGGACTTAATTAGAAAACTAAAGCTATTAAGGGAAGCGGGTGGGCGGAACCCTCGACGGGTCCGTCCTATGGCAGGGTGGTCCCAGGGAACTGGAAGGCTTCTCACAAGTTTTTATCGTCATTTGACCTTTAGGTATTGATAGGTTAGAACCCGATTCGTGCTGTTTTAGGGGACCGGAATGGGACTATGCCCTATGGGCAGAGAGGTTGAGCAACGCATCCCTCTCGTTTCCCATTCTCTTTGAACCAAGTGCGGCATAGATCTGCTTCGGGTTGGGTATCTCTGCGTAAAGTAGGATGTCCAATACCCGACGCTAGAATGCTAATAGGAGACCTTGACAACTAGGAACCCGAATTTCAGGTCGATCCTAGTGGGTTCGGTCGTGAACGTTCTGTTGCGAGGCTGATTCGGGAAACCCTAGGCGACAAAACTCGGAACATTCCTTGGGAGTGCCGGGCAGCGACGCTTAGATTTGTTTCTCGATAGACCGCTAAAAGAGTGCCTGGAATGCTGATGGGCGGGCACCTCACAGATGCAAGGCTCGACCTCTCTGCCATAAGGCATAGTCCCATTCTGTTCCCCTAAAACAGCATAAACCGGGGTTATTATAACCTAGAGTCTAGGTCAGCAACCTTGCTATTTATTTCCTTTGAGACGATCTTCTTGCTGTCCATAATGATTGAGAAAAGTTTTCGACCAACCGGGACCACCCATCCGTAGGACGGACCCATGGCCACATCCACCGCACTTTCCTCAGTTGTTTTAGTTGTCTAATTACCTACCGCATTTAGTTGGACATGTATCAAGCAGCTTCCTTAATTAGCCCGTTAGGCACCAGTTCCTTCACGTAATCATAGCACTTGACATAGAAAAATAATATCAAACAAGATCTTTTTCAATAGTTTATCATATTTATCTTTGGAATACATTTATAAAGTCCAGCCCGTAGGCTTATCCATAATCCACCCGAAGGCTATCCAGCAATCCACAGGGATTACTAATCCAAGATTCCACCCGTAGACTAGTATGCGGGCCTCGAGATCCTATCCCGAGTCACGTTGGCCTCTTGTATACGGCCCAGAAGGCGAGGGATTTATGGCCAGAGCCCCCCTTGGCACCCAAGCATCCTCTTGCTCCAAGCAGCGCTCAACGGAGAGACCTCCCGTGGCGGGTTCGGTCCACCTACCCGGCGCAGCTAACAATCCCCTTGATTAGGGTCAGGTAGACAGTCGGGGGTAACTGAGGCTGCCTCTCCCTTCAAGCCTTCAACCTGAAGCATTAGATATATTTTCATTCTTTAATTCCTTGAGCAAACAAAGCAAACAGTGCTCTCTAAGCTGTTACGAGCACAATCATTTCTAGTGGTTGTTAATTTGGCCAACTACTAAGGAGTGAATCCTTCTCTCCGAATGCATCCAGCATTCGATCCGGGATCAATTGCGACTTGGCAAGATCCCCAAGGGTTTGTTTGTTAACCCTTATGTCCTTGGGTTAGGGCCGTACCCTATTAACTCAACTTAACCAATACCTTAAGTTCTATTAGCAATAACTATGTTATTCCAAATTACTGATTGGTCTTTTGCTTCCAAGAAATTATCTAATCCCCTTATCTTGGTCACCTTTCCCAAGAAAGGTACTATATCAGGATGACTACTCATTCTCTTGCAAGATAAACTTGCGCAAGAATCTGCCAATCTCATTCCGAGGAATTGGCCATTCCCTTGTGATCAAACCACAAGATCATGCGACTCTGCAACTTGTTGCACAAGTGTCGCATCTAATCCATGGGACTATCTTACCCATCGAACGACGTCTTCTAATCATGGAATCATGATTAGATAGGAAACAGGGTTAGGGTGTCTTCATATCCAATCTGTTCCTGATAGCACTAGGCTGACATCGTCAGTCCTAGGGTTCCAATTCAAATCGAGTTTCATCTTTTTAGAGAGTGATTCTTAGGGTAGAAACCCTAGCTCATTTCTTGCAAGTATGTCCTATTGTCCCTACATTCCGTGAATGTGGGCATGTCTTTAGGGTATGAGAGTTTCATCTTGGCAATAAGTGCAACTAGATCACGTCCTCAACGTGCTAAATCCTAGTTAGAACTTGGGATATGTTGCATCGATTTAACCATTCCTAAGCGAGTCCTTTGTGGTTTAGGTGTTTAGGGTAAAATAATATACTTGTGTATTTATGAAGATATTGTCTTGATCAACGAGAATAAAAACTAGTTTCATTACGATACCATACACGATTCATTGCCTACGTATGATTAGATTTACAACCCCTAACTTTTCTGGTTAAGATCCAAGTGTATGTTAAGTTAGGGCATAATTTCCATTGATGTATTCACATTCATGCCACTAAGCTTTTAGGGTTTATGTTAAACGAACCATGCAGCCTTTTCCTAATTTCATTTCTGAATGAATTATTCATACGCAGAATGAGCATTACACAACCTTTCGTATCTACTTACATAGATGATTGAGATTTATGCCAATTTCCTAGAGTTTAATCTACTTCATGCAACTCTAGAATCATTTCCATGCCATGCAAATTCCTACGGTTGTTCGCAACCTTCTTTAATGAATCCTTGCGAAGAAAGAGATGTCTAATAATGTAAGATGTAATTTTATCTTTCCATGCATAATCAAAGTGTACAACAATAATTTCGACTTTGTAAAGATGATCATTAGTTGGTCTAAATTTGTTACTTTGCAATGCATAAAAACAACTTGTTAAGAATGCATAGACATCTTATGTCCTTCTTTCATTAGTTTCTTTGAAAAATACAAATGACTGATTCTTCGATTGTGAGTTATTTCCTTTAAAATAGCCAAATGTGCATCCTAATTCCATAAATTATCCATGCACAATTTCAATATTTCGATGTAAACAAAAATTAAGAAGAAAACCTAGACTTGTGGATTTGGTGAAATGTCCACATGAATGCTAGGAGATGATCCTCCTGCGGTTGTGCCTTGTGCCTTTTTAGGGGCCATCGTGAATTTGACCTTCTTGCCTTGGCCGCAGACTTATGATCTTGGCCCGTCTCCCTCGCATGCACAATTCCCTTTTGAAATAGGGCTTCCTTGACCAATGCACCTTCTTGCGGATTTTGGGCTTTGGAAATGGGAACTTATGAACTCCCCTTCTTTTCGTAGAAGTTTCGGGACTACAATTGATCTTCACGGAAAGGGGGCTTAAGAAAAACCCCGGGGTAAAATGGCTTGTGGGAGTTGAAATGGGAAAGGGATTAAAACCCGGCTAATATGGCTTTTTGTGAGACCATGGGAAGGGCTTTAAAAGAAAGCCGAGGGATAAAGTGAACTTAAGGAGATTCAATGGGAAAAGGGGCTTAAAATCGGCTAGTGTGGGAATCCATAGAAAGGAGAAAAATAGCTTTGTAGTATGCAAGGGGGAGTGCTCATTTCCTGAGGATGAAAGGGGAAAGGCCTTAATTCCGAGGGTGTAAAGACCACTTGAGAAGGGCCAATGGAAAAGGGTTTTAAGAAACCCGGGAGTAATATGAGATTGAGTGGGGATTTCCACGGGAAGGGTTGCTCAAACCCAGGATAAAGTGAGCTTTATAGGGCTTTGGTGGAACCCCATGGGAAGGGTCTTAAATGGACTTGGGTGGAAATTGCAATGAGAAAGGGGCTTACAGATCCCCTTAGAAGCTTCCAAGAAGCTTCTATGACCCACAGAAATCCACGTGGAGGAAGAGGAGGTGATTCTTAATGATGCTTGTTGGCAGCAGGTGGCAGAATGATGGCAGCGGCGGCGTCCAGCTTCAGGTGGCGGCTTCACGCTACAGGCGGCGGCTTCCTCCTCCCCACGACTACCTCAGCTCTTCATGACTCCCTCCTTTTCTTTTCTTTTTTCAAGCCCTCTCTCTCTTGGCCTAGCAACGTCACGACTCTTCCTTCCCCTACTCCCCCCCCATAAGGGGTTTTTATAGGATAGGAAGAGGAGACCTCTCTCTCCCACACGGCCAATTGCATGACCATTCTCCCTCCATGACCTCCAGCAAGAGGGCTTACGTACCCACACTTCACTCCCTCCCCTCCAGCATGGCCTTCGACTGGGGGGGAAGAAGGGGTAATAAAAAAAATTGCCGTAAATCTTATCAATTATCCTCTTGACCTCCTCCCAAGAGGAGGCTCTCATGAAGATATGCGGTTTCTTTTACTTTGGTCTCGTTTCTGCCAATCATGATACGTCCTGTACAATCGTACCATCCATATTTTCAATGCCGGCATTGTCATTGCATGAGACTCACGCATGCACGTAATATTTTTCAGCAGAAATATTACATTCTCTTCCCCTTGGAGGAATCGAGATGTCCTCATCTCGAGATAAACAGGGGATATTGATGGTTGAGAGCGCTTTCATCCATCCAAGTGGCATCCCCCTCGGGATAATCTTTCCACTGGACGAGGCATTCTCTCAAGGTTCTAGATCTCAGTTGTCTCTCCCTAACATCTAAGATCCTGTTAGGTCGTAGCTCAAGGACTCCTTGACTAGGCATTACAACTTGTTTTTTCATCAAGTACATGGCTAGGATTAGGTATATACTTCTTCAATAGGCTGATATGGAATACATTATGAATCTTTAGGTTCTCAGGGAGTTGTAGTCTATAAGCATTAGGTCTTAGGCACTTGAGGATCTTGTATGGTCCACAATACCTTGGACTTAGCTTCTTGCAGTCTCCTAAGGATAGGGAACTCTTGTTTGGGCATATGCGAATGAAGACCATGTCTCCTTCCTCAAAGATTCTATCTTGATGCTTCAAATCTGCATATGCCTTCTGTCTATCCTTGGCGGCTTGGATGTCCTGTCTTATTGACTTTACTTGGTCATCCATCTCTTCCAACATCTTCCTTGAAGCTTCAACCCTCAAGGTTGGATCTGAGAAGTTTAGGGGACTTCGACAGTCATGACCATACAATGCTTGAAAAGGGGTCATCTAAATGCTTTGTTGGTAAGAAGCATTGTAGACAAATTCAACCAAAGGCAAGTATTGAATCCATCTTCTTGGTTCACAGCAGCAGTGTGCCCTAAGCATATCCTCAATAACTTGATTGACTCGCTCCATTTGGCCATCAGTTTGGGGATGGTAAGCTGTGCTAAAACAGAGTTGAGTCTCAATGGCTTCAAAGATAGCTCTCCAAAAGTGTGATGTGAAGAGAGAATCACGATCACTAATGATTCTTCTGGGTAGCCCATGTAGCTTGAATATCTCCTTGATAAACAACCTTGCAATGTCTGAGGCTTTATAGTTTATCTTTACTAGAATAAGGTGTGCAACCTTAGTAAGCATGCCAACCACAACCATGATGGAGTTGTATCCTCCCTGAACTTGGGGTAGGCCAACAACAAAGTCCATACTGATGAATTCCCATTTCATTTGGGGAATGTCAAGTGGTTGTAACTTTCCTGGCATTTTGACATGTTCGGCTTTGATATGTTGACAAGACAAACACTCAGTGACATATTTGAGAACGTCACCTTAAGCCTCTCCCAATAGTAGCTCTTCCTAACTACATTGAGAGTCTTGGCATAGCCAATATGTCCTGAGAAAGGGGAATCATGAGCTTCCCACAATATCTTCTGCTTAAGTGACTGGCTTGCCCGTATACATACTCTCATTCTATAGTAGACAAGTCCACTATTGATAGAGAATTCATGATACTTAGCCTATAGCTTTTGGTCCTGGTCCTTGATAGAGATCTCCCTTAGCATCTTTTGATAAGCTGGATCATGGCATGCTTCCTCTCTAGCTAGCTCAAGTATTGGGTTGTTTGGCATGGACACCTTTGTGGCTAGAGATCTAGCTGTTGATGGATTTTGCAAGATTAGTGAATTAAGGAATGTCTTACGACTGAGTGCATCGGCAACTACATTCTCCTTTCCCGGTCGGTACTTGATTTCAAAGTCATACTCCTCCAGCACTTCAATCCATCGACGTTGCGTCATGTTGAGCTTGTTCTGGACAAAGGTCCACTTGAGACTTTTATGATCAATCACTAGAGTAAACTTGTTACCCAACAGGTAGTGTTTCCAAAGCTTTAGAGCATGGATGACAGCTAACAATTCTAGATCATGGGTAGCATAATTCTTCTCATGGTTCTTCAGTTTCCTTGAAGAGTATGCTACAGGATGACCTTCCTGCATGAGCACACATCCTGAGGCAAGCGTGCTAGCATCAATTACAACTTCAAACTCCTTACTAAGGTCTGGAAGTTTTAGGATAGGTGTTGATACCAAACTTTGTTTCGATCTATCAAAGCTGGTTTGTTCGGCAGTTGACCATGCAATGGATGTTTGCTTCTTTAGTAAGTCCGTCAGAGGTGCTGCAATCAAAACATAATTTTTTATGAAGACCCTATACCATCTTGTCAATCTCAGAAAACTGCGTATTTCTTTGACAGTTGTTGGTATTGGCCATTCTAGAACATCTCTGACTTTGGCCGGATCCACTAAGATTCCTTCCACTGATATGATGAATCCCTGATATTCAATCTGACACTTGAAGAATGCACACTTCTTTATCTTAGCATAGAGCTTATGTGCTCTCATTGTCTCAAGGACAATTTGAAGTTGGGGTTCATGATCTTCTTCCTATTTGGAATAGACTAGAGTGTCCTCGAAGAAGACGAGTACGAAGTCATCAAGATATGGCCTAAAGATATCCTGAATTAACCTGTTGAAGGTGGCAAGCGCATTCGTAAGCCCGAATGACATAACTAGGAACTCAAAATGTCCATATCTTGTGTTGAAGGCCGTCTTTGGGATATCTTCTTCCTTGATCCTTATTTGATAGTAACTAGATCGGAGATCAATCTTGGAGAAGATCTTCGCACCTTGAAGACGATCAAGAAGCTCATCTATTCTAGGAATAGGGTACTTTTTCTTGGCAGTTGATTGATTCAACCCTCTGTAATAAATACACAATCGAAGCATTCCATATTTCTTTTTCTGGAACAGTACTGGAGCTCCCCATGGTGACTACTAGGACGAATGTAGCCTTGATCTAGCAGTTGCTTGAGTTGTTCCTTCAGCTCTATTGCTTTTGGGATGGACATTCTATAAGGTCTCTTTGCAATTGGTGCAGCTCCTAGCACTAGCTTGATCTCATGATCCACTTCTCTTTGAGGCGGGAGTTCTGTTAACTCTTCAAGAAATACGTCCGCGTATTACTTTAGCCATGAAGGTCCTTCACTAGACTCCTTCTTCTGATCTAACTTATTGAGCTTAATCAAGTAGACAAGTAGTCCCTTTCTAACTCCCTTTATAATCCGAGATGCTTTGGACAATTGAATTTTAGGCTTTCCAGCCTCTCCTTGAGTTGTGACCAATTCCCCTTCACAGTTCCGAAAGGAAATTTGGCCCTTTCCACAATGAATGTGGGCGTCATTAGGTTTAAGCCAATCCATTCCAAGTAGACACTCATGGATGCCTAGGTTCATTACTCTGAATTTGATCGAAGTCATCTTTCCTCCTAGAAAGAATTCCACCTTAGTAGTTTGCCTAGTATAAATGACCTCACGACCATTTGCTAATTCCACAAGCAAGGTAGGTGCTTCTACTGTGGCTACTCCTAATCTTCTTGCACAAGCTGGTGAGATAAAGGAATGTGTACTGCAACAATCAATCAAGGTCTTGAAACCTTTACCTTGATAGTTTGACGGTGTTTGAATCACCGAAAACTGGCGATTCGGCCCTTTCTTGTGAAGAGCGGCATGGACTGTGGCCCTTTCAAACTCTGCTTCCATGGTTGAATCTTCTTCTTCGCACATTTCCCTTTTGGCAACACAGGCGGTTCTTCCTCTGCCTTGGGTAGTAGCTCCCTGGCCACGGTCAATTCCTTGGAAAGGTGCTTGGCGATGTCCTCCTCCAAGCTTGGGACATTGCCTCTTGAAATGACCGGGCTCGTTGCAGTGGAAACAACAGAGGTTTTGGCCATTGCTTTGGGTAGGGACAAAGTTTTTGATATTATTAGTCCTTGCTTTCTTTCTTTGTCTCTGATTCTGACCTTGAACTCTCTTCATTTGAGGTCTATATGCTCCTCTATTCGGGTCATTATAAGGCCAAGTTTTGTTACTTCTTGGCCTAGCCTGCACCTCCTGAATTATAGGCGCAGCTCGAATGAGTGCATCCTGAAGATCTGATGGGCACATAGATTCGAGATGGGTATTCACTGGTGGGTTTAAACCAACACAAAATTTTGACACTTGTTGTGTCATGTCCATCAGTGGCGCATACTTAAGAAGTGAGACGAATTTCGAATAGTATGCGTCAAGAGTGAGTCCCAGTTGTTTCAGCTTGTAGAACTCATTTATTTTCTGCGTATGATACGTAGGTGGTAAGTATCTTCCTTGCACCGCTTTCTTCAGCTTTTCCTAGGTAACAGATCCTTCCGCAATCCCTTGATCTCTGCACCATTGCTTCCACCAAAGCCTGGCTTTGTCGGTGAGCTTCAGCTTGGCGAGCATAGCCTGGTTGGCGAGTGCAGTACCGGCTGCTTCAAAGTAATCCTCCGTAGATTCTATCCAAATCTCAGCATTCGCTTGGACAGTCCTACCTTTTCCGTCAAATTCAGGCGGCTTAATCTGCTTGAGAAGAAACTTCTCCTAGATTATGGCAGTACTTGATGTAGGAGGCGAACTGGGAATCTGTACCTGGGGTTGTGCTTGGATAAAGGTTTCTTAATGTTATTACTCGTTAATCGTTATGATGTATATTTTATCTCCATTTCAGCTATCAACCAAGAAATCTAGCCACTTAACTTTTTATCAATTCCCATAGACAAACAGATATTGATAAAAAGAAGTCTCATTCCATTTATATGGGTCTAGCCCTTTCGAAGTACAACATCTCTTGGTATGGCAAAGCAGTTGTTACATTTAGTTCAGGGAGAATAGTGTTGTATTACATTTATCTACGGAAACTAGATAATAGTATGGTTTCGGGTCATGGATTTTTAGGAATCGGTAAGTCATCGGAAGATTAGGGTATCCTTTCCTTTGGAACCCATTCTTCTCATAGTGCCCCAATACCTTGATCCTGTCGACGGGGATTACACGGGTCACTTCCTCATATACATATGAGTTCAGCTCAACCCTCCGACCTCGAATATGTAAAATTGAGTTTACATGAGCCTCCACAAAAATGAATAGCTTCACGATCTTCAGGTCTTCCAACCACTTGATCCTCTTTAGGTTGGTTTGAAGGTATGCAAACTGGTGGGCAGCTATGTAGTAGATTCTTGAGTCACCCGTCCATCTTCATCCACATACAAAGGCGATGGATTATAGATACGATCTAGGATGTTCATCATTTCAACCCTTTGTCGATAATCTGGGGAATGCATCGCGGTCATAAACATGACTCGGAACACTAAGAACATGTTCCATGCTTCATAATTCTGCAAGAGAGCATCGAAAATAAGGAAATGTTCTTTAACAACAACATTTTCTTTACTTCTTCTTAGTAAGATTAAAAAAAACAAATCCTTCATTGGTTCGCTCTGATACCAACTGTAATGTGTCCACCTGTTCCCTTCAGGACACGTCTTAGCAGTCCATCGGAAAGAGATCTAGAAAGCTCCGCCGGGCACTCCCATGGAATGTTACGGGGTTTGTGATCTAGGACTTTGTGCATCTGCCACGTAGTGGAAGTATTCTGGCCATTCCCACTTAGGACCAACCTGAATCAGGGTTTCCCCTAATGGTCATTTTCTAAACGGCAACTACCGTCGAACCCCAAGCGAACTACTTTACGCAGAAACGCCAAGGCCGAAGTGGATTCATGCTGCACTTGGTTCAAGGAGAATGGAAAACAAGAGGGATGCAAGGCTCGACCTCTCTGCTGCCATAAGGCATAGTCCCATTTCATTCCCCTAAAACAACATAAACCGGGGTTATTATAACCTAGAGTCTAGGTCAGCGCCCTTGCTATTCATTTCCTTTGAGACGATCTTCTTGCTATCCATCATGATTGAGAAAAGTTCTTGGCCAACCGGGATCACCCATCCGTAGGACGGACCCATGACCACATCCACCGCACTTTCCTCAATTGTTTTAGTTGTCTAATTACCTAGCTTCCTTAATTAGCCCGTTAGGCACCGGTTTCTTCACGTAATCATAGCACTTGACATAGAAAAACAGTGTCAAACAAGATCTTTTTCAACAGTTTATCATATTTATCTTTGGAATACATTTATAAATTCTAGCCCGTAAGCTTATCCATAATCTGCCTAAAGGCTACCAGCAACCCACAGGGATTACTAATCCAAGATTCTGCCCGTAGACTAGTATGCAGGCCTTGAGATCCAATCCTGAGTCACGTTGGCCTCTTGTGCAGGGCCCGGAAGGCGAGGGAGCCAGAGCCCCCTTGGCACCCAAGCGTCCTCTTGCTCCAAGTAGCGCTCAACAGAGAGACCTTACGCGGCGGGTTCGATCCACCTACCCGGCACGGCTAACAACCCCCTTGGTTAGGGTCAAGTAGACAGTCGGGGGCAACTGAGGCTGCCTCTCCCTTTAGGCCTTCAACTTGAAGCATTAGATATCTTTTCATTATTTAATTCCTTGATCAAACAAAGCAAACAGTGCTCTCTAAACTATTACAAGTACAATCATTTCCAGTGGTCGTTGATTTGGCCAACTACTAAGGAGTGAATCCTTCTCTCCAAATGCATCCAATAGGGGGTTTTTATAGGATAGGGAGAGGAGATCTCTCTCTCCCACGTGGCCAATTGCATGGCCATTCTCCCTCCATGATCTCTAGCAAGAGGGCTTGCGTACCCGCGCTTCACTCCCTCCCCTCCAGCACTGCATTTCCTTAGTAGGGGGTAGGATTGTCCCCCATACGAGTTGAGCTTAGCAATTGTGGTTGTAGCTAGGGTTGACTAATGAGAGTCCAATGCTCGTGAGAGTAAGGATATTGAAGTCAACTCCCTCATCAATGAGTGCATCAAAAGTGCATGTCTTTTGAGCAGTGAGACTATGATTTGTAAGTAAGTAGGTTCTAGTACCTCCTCATTCATATCCTTGATTTCTATGATGGTGGCTAATCTTACATTGACAAGTGGTTGCAATATTGGTGGCTTGTCCAATGGATGGATTGGGGGGTGGTACTTCTTGAGAGGATTGTCATTAAATAAACCTATGCCCTCTCCTTTTAAAGTTTTGAGCTCTATATTACCTATTTGACTAATATTGCAAACTTTGAGAGGCACTAATCCTCTGAATTTCATCTTCTGCTTGTGGCCCTTCACTGAGTATAACAATACTAGGTCACCTTGCTCAAAGTCACGTTGGTAAGTGAATTGGGTAGTTGGCCTCTAACAATCCCCAAGACAACACCAGAGGATAAAGATTGATGATCTTCCCTCAACAAAACCCACGAGATGGCACAACTAAACACATGATTGAAAATTCTTGATCACTCACTCCTCACTGAGACTTCAACTCAACACTTAAATAGTTCAAACCTCCAAGCTTATATTTTACCACTTTTAGAGAGAATCTAAAACTAAAACAACCATGGTAGAGACTCTAACAACATGAGCTTTCAGATTCACACAACTCCTATTTTTAAGGGATGGCAACCCCACACAACAAACTGCTCCACAAAGCATGATTGCTTCAAACAATACAAAATCAATTGTAGACCCTCTCTATTCTTCTTTTCTCAAAGCACACATAAATACAAATCAAATACATAGGTAATCAAAGCTATAGACGGCAAATTTTCATGCTCATTCAACTGCTACAAGCATTTCACTGCTGTAGACATTCCATTATTGCATCAAAATCAAGTTGGCACTGATATGTCAATGGATAATCATGATGGATTCCATGGGAAACCAAGTTGGTGTTGTAGAAGATGTTGAATTCACATGTTTCCTTATAGAGCACAGAAATTGCCTCATGAAGCATTACATAGAACCGTTCATAACTTTCTAACCAGACTTCGGATTGCCAAGCTTCAAAAAGGAAAGATGTAGCTCTCTTTCCAATATATAATTCTTCAAAACAACTAAGAGTCAAATTCCTTGATGTGCTACCCTGAAACATCTATGCACAGTCTGCAGTCATAAATTCTTGCATGTTCTATACAGCAAACACAACGACTTTGTCCCAAAAGTACAATCTTGCATTGATGAAGAGTCGCACGAGCTTCAAACTTTACAAACTCTGATCTATTATTTTATTGGCTGCAAATCCTTTCAGATTTCCAATAACTTGAGCCCATGCATTCAACACCCGACCATAATACATATTTCCTGCTACATACCCAGTTTCAAATGTAGAGACCCTTCACCTCCATTCTTCTATGCCGATGGGAATCCTCACTCAACAACTAACAAACATCACTCTCATCATGCAAAAAAATAGCCCTCTACTGTCTTTCACTCATATCCATACACCAGACAGATCTACAAACTCTCTGCCCCACAAAGCAGTAGAAGAAAACAAGACAAAAGGAAGACTCTTACTACCATCATCTGGAAACTGAGAACTCGCATCAACCCATTGACTTAAATAGCCCTTCCATCCTGCTCCTCAACTCCAATAACTTCAGCTTCATGGTCTCTTTCTCCTGACAATTTGTTCTTCTTCTTTTGAGCTTCAGATTTCTCCCTTCTCCAGCCTACAAGATTCTTCTTCTTCTTCCTCTCTCTCTCTCTCTCTCTCTCTCTCTCTCTCTCTCTCTCTCTCTCTCTCTCTCTCTCTCTCTCTCTCTCTCTCTCTCTCTCTCTCTCTCTCTCTCTCTCTCTCTCTCTTTGTGGTTGTGTCAAATACTTCTCTTCTCTTTTTTTCCAAAAAACTAATGTTTTTTCTTTTTCCCTTAATTTTTTATGTTGCCCCTTGCTTCCCCTTAATTGTTAGATGGCAAGCATGCCCCTTGCCATGTAAATTCCACTCGGGGATTCAAAATTGGAAATGAGAACACATTTCCTTTTCTTCCTGCATGAAGTGCGTGTCTCAAAACTGAAATATCTCAACCACGTGTCGAACATGCATGATACCACTTGGGATTTCCATTTATCAACCCGACTCCTGCTATGGGTATGTGTTAAAAAGACAAAAAAAGGATATTTGCATGTGTTACCCCACTTGACTTCATGAAGCATCATGTCCCCGGTCGCTCATTTTCACTCACCACCATGATTAGCCACCCCTTGGTTTGGAATACAAAGTGTGAACAAACCTTTATTAAAAGCTTCGAAAACATCTGACAAAGACAAACTCCTTTTCCTGAAAATTTGCTTCATAGAGCACTGCGCAAAACAACTCATAACTTTCTTACCAGACCTCCAATTGCCAAGCTTCAAAAAGTAAAGCCGTAGCTCTCTTTCAAACCTATAACTCTTCAGAACAACTCAATGTTAAATTCCTTGATCTGCTACTCTGAAATAGCTCTTCACAGTCTGCAATCCTAAATTTCTACATGCAGTCCACTTCAAACATCGACCTTCCAGAGACCATAACTTTCACATTCTTGCTCGGATCAACAACAAACTTGACAAAGATCTTTAATAGGTGTCAAAGCACACTTTTCATATGTTTTCCATCATTTACAACCATCTAATCAACACCAGATTTCAGAAAACCGAATCTGTTCCAAATAGTAAATTGGAAGCAACCTACTTTATGTAGGGTATGTACATTACCTACATCCCCTTTAGTTACAAGATTTTGCATATATATTTCTTTAGACAGAACCCATTGATTCTACTATTTTGAACAGTCCCATCTAAATCTTGTAGCAAGTAAGTGCCATTTTCAAACTTCTGCTTGATGAGGAAAGGTCCTTCCCATCTAACTCAAAACTTGGTTTGAAAAGTAGAGTCCAAGCTACTGTCATATCTCATAACCAACATTCCCTTTGCAAGATTCTACTTCTTCAACTGTGTATTAAACCACTCCTTTCTCTTCACAATCTGTTTTTCATAACAATCCATTGCTTATTGCCTATCCAACTGTAGGGTATGCAAGTTTAGTCCTCTGCCAATTCCCAATTCTATTTGATCTAACTGATGCTTTCTTACAAACTCCATCATAGGGAACATGATATTCATAGGTAATAAAGCATCTTGACCATATACTAACTAAAAAGGGGTGAATGTACTTGTCTTCTGCATTGTTCTACAAGCCCACAAAGCTTGATGTAGATAATTGTCCTAATCTTTAGGATGATCTTCCACCAGCTTAAAGAGAATCTTCTGTACCGTTCCATTGAATGCTTCCACTAATCCGTTGCATTGAGGGTAATAAGGAGTAGCAAATCTATGTTTCAAGTCTAGTTTCCCAATTGAGGATGTAACTCAATTCCAAATTTGCAGCATTTGTCCTCAAATGAGGAATTGAGTTACATCCTCTTTCTTGCAATTTCTTGTAGCCTTAGCCTCAAGCCATTTGATCATATAATCAACTGTAGTAATGATGTAAGACTTTCATGTTTTTGTACCAGGAAAAGGTCCAATAAAATCCAAACTCCACTTCTCAAACAGTCCATAGCCAACAATGGCTTTAGCAGGTTCTGGAATTAGTACCCTTTTTTCATATGATTGACAAGCATGACAACTTTTACTCCAATGGGCAACATCAGCACTTAGATCAAGCGTTCCAAGTTGAGCACTAATAGCTACCTCTCACATAGCCAACACGCTATCCATCTCTACGAGTGTAGTGAGCTTTCCTCCATGCCTAATCGAGTTGCCTCCTCTCCCGAGCACTCCGGTAGCTCCACGATCCAAGTGCAAGCTTCAAGCAAGCTCCATCCTCAAGCTCCATGCTTCAATCTCCATTTTCGCGAGGAAGAGAAGAGAAGAGAAGAGAAGAGAAGAGAAGAGAAGATGGAGAGCTTCTCCACCACGGTCCCTCACCCTCACACACTCACTCCCTCACACTCTCACACTCTCACACTCCCTCTCTCAAGCACAAGCTCAAGCAAGCAAGCAAGAAGAAGAAGAAGAAGAGATCTACTTTTGGCCACACACAAGAATGAGCTTCTCATTCACTTTCAACTTTATATACAAAACCCTAAATCCCTTTTCCCCTTATCCCCTTTTTTACATGGCCGGTCATGGCCTAGGCCCTTTTTCCCATTGCCCTCCTATCTTCCTAGCTTCCTGCCTACCGCGCATCTACCTTTACAATTTGCACGGGTGAGAGCCTGGCACTCTTAAAATAAATCATAGTGCACCTTGCACTCTTTTACAAAAGTATTGACATACACTTTTTCTTATGCACCTTTCTCCTTGATTTAGGACTTATTTGCACTTCTTGAGTTTCCAGATTCTTCTTGGCTTGCCTTCATCTTCCATTTCACTTTTTCCTTAGCCTTGTCTTTTGCTTTATATTTTTCAAATTTTCCACCTTGTTCATCTGAGGGTTAACAAAAATATTTTTGTCTATCCATTGAATATGAAATTGGTTACCATTCTAGCAATTAAGAATTGTGAGTTAGTAGATATATTTGAAATCCATGGTTAGATTCCTTAAGTTAATTCGGAAAAATCTATCATGATGTAACCTTCTTTGAAAATTTCATATAAAGTATTTCTATCCTTCTGAAATGATTTCTCTTTTTGAAAAGATACTAGAAAATTGTATGATAACATTCGTAAAGCCAACTAGAGAAAATCTTACGATGCCACAGGAAGTTGTTCCTACCCTTAATGCTGCTGAGATCCAAGAAAAGAAGTTCCTGCTTAAGAAAATCAAACCACCAAAGTTTGATGGCCAAGGAAAAAACGTCGAGGTTGAAGCAAAAATATGGGTCAAGTCCATGGAAGATTATTTCATTGCTGCTGGAATTACCCCAGCTAATCAAGCAATGATTGACAAGTTAAAGCTAACAGGAAAAGCCCAAATTTGGTGGAAACAATGGTGTAAAGAACAAGGAATCTTTGAAGTGTTTGTTAGTTGGGACGTATTAAAGGATGCAGAGCGAGATCGGTATCTTTTGCTAGCATACCACATGTAAAAGATGAATGAATTGTTTGGTCTAAAGCAACTTGGAATGACACTCTAGAAGCCTATTACTCGTAGAACACATGGCTTAAAGCAATGTGTCCATCCGACCTCCAAGATGCATTGATAAGAGCAAGACCGATTGTATAGGAACTCTAGTCCAAACCAAGAAACAATTAGCCTTGGAATAATAAGCTCCAAAACAAAAATATAACTAGGGGATATGCAAAAAGAGCCCAAGGCCAATTCCAATCTACTAATAGCAAGAAGGCTAAGATGTTGGTGGTGGAGAACTTTACTGGTGGCAATAAGGATACTTTCAGATGCTATTATTGTAACAAACCTGGCCACATTCAAAGGCGATGGCCAAAACTCAGACAGAATGATCACCAAAGCAAGTTTCATAATGACTAGAGCTGCACAACCACAACTAGAGGAAGAGTTGCCGGCATAACCCTCAAGGAAGTAGAAGCTGATGAAGGTCCCACCTTGGAAATCGACATGGAGAGAGCACGAATTCATGCCTCTCTCAACCAAAAGGGACCAAATCAACAATTCTTAATGATTCAAACACCATCAACCTATAACGGTAAAACCTTCAAAATTTTGATTGATTATGTAAGCACACATTCATTCGTATCACCAAGGTGTGCTAGAAAACTAGCCATAGACACAATGCATGCACCTGGGGCTGATAGTTGAGTTAGCTGATGGAAAAGAAGTTTCCACGACACAATAGACAAGTGAGGTGGAGTTTAATCTAGGTGGCAATCAGACCAACATACAATTTAGAGTGATGAACCTTGGAACCTATGAGTGCCTATTAGGAATGGACTAGTTCATTCCTAATGACGCTCATATTAATTGTGAAAAGGGCCAAGTCACATTCTTGAATCTTGTAGGACAACAAGTGACCACACAAGGAGAAGCAGGGAAACCAAAGATTCAATTAGCAAATGCTTCTCGAATCACTAAAGGTTTAAGAAAAGGGTCACATGTATACCTAATCAAATTAAATAAGACTAAACAAGATAAAGAAGCTGAAGATGAACTGTCATAACTCAGGGAATATGCCGACACATTTCCTGAAGAATTAACTAAACTTCCACCATAGAGAGAAGTCAACCACAAAATCAAGCTAGTACTAGGAGCTGCACCAGTTGCAAAGCAACCATATCGAATGTCCATTTTGGAAGCCATAGCACTAAAGGAATAACTCAAACAGCTCTTAGATCATGGATACGTTAGAGTCAGTAACTCACCCTAGGGGAGCTCTGATGTTATTTCAGAAAAAGAAGGATGGGACTCTTCGTCTTTGCATTGATTATCGTGGGCTAAATCAGGTAATAATCAAGAATAAGTATCCGATTCCAAGGATCAATGAACTACTTGATCGACTACAAGGAGTGAAGATTTTCTTCAAGTTTGATCTCAGATCGGGGTATTATCAGATTAGAATCAGGTAAGAAGATATCCCAAAAACCACTTTTAGCATAAGGTATTGCCATTATGAGTTTATTGTAATGTCATTTGGATTAACAAACACCCCTACTACATTCAACATATTAATGCAAGATATATTAAGACCTTATCTTGATGATTTCATCCTTGTATTCTTTAATTACATCTTAACATATTCCAAGGATGAAGGAAGTCACGAGTCACAAATTGCAGATAGTTCTTGAGACAATGCGGACTCACAAGCTGTATGTTAAGAAGAAGAAGTGTGAGTTCTTCAAGAATCAAATCGAGTATTTAGGGTTTATAGTTTCAGTAGAGGGAATTTCAGTAGATCCAGCCAAGGTCAAGGATGTACAAGACTAGCCACCTCCAACCACTGTAAGTGAAGTTAGCTTTTTGGGTTTAACAGGTTGCTATTGGGTCTTTATCAAGAATTATGCCTTGATTGCTGCACCCCTCACCGACCTAATCAAGAAACATGTTGACATTAAATGGACCCAAGTTGAAAGAAAAGATACTTGACATGTGGGAGAAGTCTCTAAGAAGCAAACCCTTAGAGAGTATCTCGTCCAGTGGAAAGACTACCCTGAAGAGGATGCCACTTAGATTGACCAAAAATCACTATGTAACCTAATCACTTAGATTCCAACTTTAATTTCAATCTTCCTGACTTCTCGCAAATTAGATTTAAAGAATACTAGACCATTAAATAGAGGAAGTCTCAAGCAAAATAGTTTGAGGTTCGCAACTTGACACTTTCTCGGGTTGATAGATAGGGATTGTAGCCATCCTTCATGAAAGTTACCACATGAACACAAGTCATGGGCCATAATTCAAAATTGACCAAACCCATTTAAAACTTAGTAAAACAAGATGGCTCTCAAATCTTTAAGCATTAAAGCTTAAAAAGCTTATGAAGAAAAAGAAGAAGAAGAGGAAAAAGACAACGATAGGCTATCCTCCCCCCTTTTTTTAGTTTAAAAAATGATGCCTCATGCTCCCAAATTTGGAGTCTTTGATTGCTGAGGAAAAAGCCTAAATTCTCATTCTATATCACAGCAGATAACTCCAATAATCTCCCCCTCTTCTTAGTTCCTCGAGAGGCTTAAATTGAAGCAAGATCATCAAAGAGCCAAGCAAATCAGTCATGGCATCTCTTATAGCCTCTTTGGACCTCAAAGATCATATTGTTGGCATCAAATTTCATCTTGAAAGCTTCTAGATTGCTGATTTGCCAAGAAACCCTCCATAAAGAGCTCTTCTTCTTAGCCACAACCTTTCTTCTTCAATTTAGCTATAAATCATTGAGGCATGAGGAGCCGTTGGAGGGAAGCTTGAGCAAGAAAGGAGAGGCCCTTCTCAGGAGTATAGAGCAAGAGGGAGTGGGGAAAAAGAAGTGCAAGGTTAGGAATTCTCATCACGAAGACAAGAAGGATACTATGGAAGCTCTTGGAATCGAATCCTCCATCCCTTCTACTCTAGTCCCCTGTGGAATCAAAACTCTTCTCGATTTTTCTAAATTCTTAGTGATTGCCATCTCCCATCAATTAAATTTCCATCAATCCAATTGTGAAAACCCCCAAGCTCCCTTGCTAAGATCCCCTTTGCAATCTTGTGATTAAAGACCATGGCCTTGAAGTAGAAAGTTATGAAGGTCATGAAGGCAGGAGTTGCCAAATAATGCTGCGAACACAATCACTACAAATGGAATGACAAGTACTAGGATTACAAATTAAGCTATGAATACCATCAACCAAGCACTCATTATGAATCCCCAGGTACTATATTTTTATAATAAAGGTAGCTAACAAGACATCATCCCATGAATTGGTAACAAAAGGTGCATTTGTAAAATATGATTTGATTCATTTCCTACATATAATCTTTTAAAGGAATTCTCAACCGCAAATTCCAAGGGATAACTTGGGTTTGTACAAGAGGAACCAAAGATAGTACAAGGAAGGTATTGTGTTCCCAAAAGACTTAATATTATTTATTTGTATTGACCTAATGAAACCTCTGATAGATAATCACGGATGCTAATTCTTGGTATATAAAAGATATTGAGATGGAATTGTCGAAATAATTCTTTTCATAATAAAACTAAAGGAGATTTTTTAAATCGCAGGCAAGGACTCACGAAACTCCAAGTGAGTTATTCTCAAGAAATAAATTCTTATTTAGTCCAACCAAATCCCAAGGAAGCGGAAATCTGAGAAGACTATTGGAAGGTATTGCCACTTACGCTAATTTTGGCACTAATGCTAAGTTTTTCCTTGATGTTATTATTTTTGGAAAGAAAAGATTTGTCTTGAAAATAACTTCTTTTTTTAAATGTATAATGCATTCAAATTAAGATGTTTGTGATTCCTTGATGTTATTATTTTTGGAAAGAAAATATTTGTCTTGAAAATAACTTCTTTTTTTTAATGTATAATGCATTCAAATTAAGATGTTTGTGATTGCAAGTTAGGTACTAATCTTTCCTAAAATCATTAGGCTAAGAGATGGATGACTAAGTATAGATCGCCACTGAGGCAGTATTTCAGTGAGCGTCGACACCCTTACTCTACCAAAATCTTCTCTTCATTTTCTTCTTTCTCTAAAATCCAAAAATATCCTCATCACGCCACCAAGAAGACGAGGTGTGACATCACCCCTAAATGTGGTTACACCACCAACATCGTCACTTAATGTGGGACCGACTACAAAAAATACCTAGCCAAAACAAGGTCCTAAAATAAATTAAGAAAATACTATTTTATTTTAGAAAAATAATTAAAGTCATTTTATTCTTGAAAGCATGAACTAGATTATTACTTTAAACTAGAAAAACTCAATAAATTAATGATCAAAATTGATTTTTTATATTAGTATTTTGGTGATCTTTTTTTAATCGAATGATAATACTTTTTTAGAAAGAAAAAATTAGTGATAATTATAGTTAAAGTTAGATTAGGTTCTAGTCATTGGAAATAATAAGAAAATTAGTTGTATATATACATGAGATAATAAAGTTTTTTAAAAAAGAATGGTTGTTATACTCTAGAAAAATCCTAACATAGAATGTTATACTTTTCTTCATAGCAGAGTCTGTTTAGTTCCACACTCATGCTCTTACAAGGGGTCTTATATATAGGAGAGGGGGGGATGTAGGATGCTACCTGCATAAGCGGCATCTGAGGTGTCACATGAAAATGATGGGTGATGGGTTGATTAACTAGGTGTTAGCCTGTTAAGTTTTCTTTAATTCTTTTTAGCATGAAAATGCCATGTGTAGGATATTTCTAGTGAGGTGACAGCTTGAGATTTTTCAAAAAAAAAACTCATTTTTTTATTTTAAAAGAAAAGTAGAAAGAGGGTATGAGGTGTCTTGATGAGGTTGGAAGTGGCCAAAAATATCCCAAATTTTTTTTAATGAAAATTAGGGGAATTGGAGGATGAGTACTGATGTGGCAACTTAGGAATTTTCAATCAATAAAAAAGAATCATGTTTTTGAATTTTTCATGAAAATTTAGAATATGAGAAATGAGGTGTCTTGTGGAAGTTAAAAAGTACTAGGATTTTTCTAAATTTTTTATATAATAGTTGGAAAAATAGGGGAATGAGTACTTATGTGGCAAAAAATGGGAGGAAAAGTACACACTCTTTCCAATCATTGCTTATCTCTCTCTCACCATGTGTCATCCTCTTGTAAAGTCCTACTTACAATTGAACTCTTTCTCTCTGTTAGTTGACTACTATTTGGCTTTTAATTAGAATTAGACTAACTGGATGATTTTTTATTTTCTTTCCAATTTTCCTTTCCATGCATGCATAATTTCTTACGTATTTTGTCGATGACTAAGGTGGAGTTTTCATGAATAATGCACATACACTATTGAAAATAATTAGCCCATGTTTGCAAAAACTATTCTTTTTGCATGTGTTCACGTGCTTTTAAGTAAATACACAACCATACATCAAGAGTGAGTTCACAAGTATAAATTATATCTTTATTTATGAAATGTGAATGTATGTGTTGACGTGTATATGTGTGTACATATGCCTAAGGAGGAGTTCACATGGATAACTTATCTAGTACTTTTAAGGCTTAAGTCCTTTGGCTAGTGGGAGAGAGGGGGGGGGGGGGGGGAGTTCATACAAGGATCAACAATTTTGCTCGTGTATATGATGAAGAAATTGCCATGGGAGATTTCTTAATTTTTTGTGTGTTTGTGTTGTCAAGGCGATTTGTTACAGTAATCAACAAAGATGTTATCTTTGATGAGCTGGCATCGTGATATGGCTCACCAATTGGTATTCCACCAGATGTATCTTTAGATCATGTATCTACTGAGCTTTCATGGTAGAGCATGGACTGGTAGGATACGCAATCATGCATCACCATATGCCCCGCTAATAGCACTATGTTAGTGAGGAGGAGAAATGTGACAAAAGGCAAAGGCAAAGAGAAAGTTCTTGATGATGCTCCTTGGATTTTGACTTCTAGATACGACTCGATGGATATCCTTGATAGTGAGCTTGGAATTCCATATGTATATACTCTTGGAGTTAGATAGATTAGATATATCGCCCCATGAAAAAGGAGAATCGAGTAGCCCACCACAGTTGAGATGCTTGCAAAGGGTGAGATATCGTATTGACAAGCTCATATATAGTGGATTTTCAGCAAAGCATTATGCATGTATACAAAGGTTATGGAATACAGAGATCCTACTAATTCAGTGAAGTAGTCATGGACAAGAATTGGTATAAAGAAATGGATGACAAGATGAATGCATTTACTAAAAATCAAACTTAGAAACTAGTTGCATTACCTAATGGAAAGAAGTCAATTGGCTATAAAAGGGTTTACAAAGTTAGGTGCAAGTTTGATTGCAGCATTGAAAGCTAGGTAAGTGGTCAAAGGCTATGCACAACAATATGGCCTAGATTATGAGGAAAGATTCAATCCTATTGCTAAAATGGCAACTATCGAGATAGTGATTGCATTGGTTTGCAGCAAAGGGCTAGAAATTATAGCAAATGGATGTTAAGAATGCATTTATGAATGGAGACTTAGCAAAATAAGTATTCATGGATCAACTAAAAATGTATGTGTACCCTTAGTGTCTAAATTATGTCTACAAGCCGAAAAAGCACTCTATGGGATAAAACAGGCTCTAAGAGCCTTGCAAATATAAAAGAGTGTACTTGACAATCATTTGAATGCAATGCTATTGTACTTTGTACTTTTAGTTTATGTCTTTGTTTTCTCAAGATTGTGTTTATGAGTCCAAGTTAATTAATCTTGGAACCTAATTCACTTGAGCAATAGTCTTGTCTAGTCTTAGTTATCATGCTTCTTGTCTATGATTTCCGACCTCCATAGCTAACCTAGCTCAAGATCTGTGTTTCTTAACAAAGACGATGCAAAAAGTTGTTGTCTCTTCTCTTGACTCAATCCCAATCATAGCCACAATAGGACCTCACACACCCAATACATGCCAAAGTGGAGCATCTCAAAGGGAGACTGATTGATGGATGTAGATGCCCTAGCAACCAAGCGTATGATGCACATCTACTCTCTTTAGGATGTTGCTAATTAGAAGATGAGAGGATTGAGCATTTGGAGCAACATCTTGCAGTAGCAAGGATGGAGCATGATCATCTAGCAAGCATTGTGGATGGAGGTCTATTACTTGAAAAACTTGGTGGTTGAATGCTATGTTCATTAGATTCCTTAACCCCCCTATCCTAGAATCACATGGATCTCTAGCTCTAATGCCACCATCTGCACTATAACCCACTTCTGCCCTTACCATTGGCATGCCCTGCCCAAAATTGGCCCCTCTTCCTCCTCCAGTTCTACCCACCTTATCACTACTAACTCTTCCCAATCCTGGTCTCAACCCCAGTGCTCATACCACCAAAAGCTGCACAGGATGCACTCACCCTAAAAGACAATGGTGCCATTGAAGAGTGACTCATGTGGGTTCAAGTCCTCCATGTGTGACATTTGTCAAATGCACGCATATGAGAACTTCGATTGGTAGACCAAAAGTAGCATTCATTAAATGGTAGCTAAAAGAGGCCATCAATGTTGACTGTAATGACGCACTATAATGGAAGGTAGTGGATTAGTCATAGATTATGACATATGGACTTCATGACACCGTGGGCACTATAAGCTATAAAAGGAGTATTGACAAAATGTTGACAACAATGATGCAGTAATGGAAGGTAGTGGATTAGCCCTAGATTATTAGAGATGGACTTTATGACATCGTGGGCACTATAAGCTATAAAAGGAGTATTGAAGAAGTGTTGTGTTCCTCTCTTTTCCCTTTGACTTTACCCTCTCTTTTCTCTCTTTTCCTCAATTCCATGTTTGGTTCACAAGTTTTACCATGATTTTAGATGACCTCACACTCTTAGATTCATTGTATTGATGTGATGGTAGTCATGATTGTCTAGTCCATTGTCATGTATTTTCTCTGAGATCCCTTTGGAATGTACCCCATGCTTTGAGCTTGTTGTCAAACACTATAATACATTATTGGAATATATGAGCATCATTTTCCTTTTTTTAGACCTATCTTGGTGATACATTTGGTAGTCTTACTTTGCTTATGTTGCAATTGTCATACTTGCAATGCTAGCATACCCATGTGTTAGGTTTGGGCATATTAAGACTCCACTATTTTGCAGAGTTGGTGCAATTTTCTTGTGTTGGGTATGGAGTTGATGTGTGTGATTTTCATACCTCAATGCTAGCATACCCATGTGTTAGGTCCGGGCATATTAAGGCTCTGCTATTTTGCAAAGTTGGTGCAATTTGCTTGTGTTGGGTATGGAGTTGATGTGTGCGATTTTCATACCTCAATGCTAGCATACCCATGTGTTAGGTCTAGGCATATTAAGGCTCCGCTATTTTGCAAAATTGGTGCAATTTTCTTGTGTTGGGTATGGAGTTGATGTGTACCCAGTGACCTATGGAGGATGAAGCTCCGAGAGAGAGAGAGAGAGAGAGAGAGAGAGAGAGAGAGAGAGAGAGAGAGAGAGAGAGAGAGAGAGAGAGAGAGAGAGAGAGAGAGAGAGAGAGAGAGAGAGAGAGAGAGAGAGAGATCTTACAAGTACAAAGTTGAATACAATGAATAAATTGATGTGATAGTTTGTGATAAAAGTACAAGTGATAGGGTCTAAATATATAGGTTAAGGTATCCACCACTAACACCTTTGACCCTTATTAAATACTAAGTGGTGTCAAAGGTGTTCACACCTAAACATGCACTTTTACACACAATAATGTGTGTTCATATACTTGGATAAGTAAATCTAATAAATTCCCCCTTTTAGACCATGGGTGATTGAACCCATGATGCAAGACATATGAGAAGGGGTAGTGTCTAATCCAATACAATGATTTTGGAAAGGAGATACATAAGTGAGACAGATGCACTAAGAGGAGGACCATGATGTGGTCTATCAAAAAGCTTAGGGACCTAAAGTAAGGCATGGTTTAAAGGTGTGTGTGCATGTCTTAGAGGCTGATCAAAAGCCAACATTGCTCAAAGGCACTAGGCACATGACTAGAGGCCAAATACATGGTCATAACTTTTAGGATCAACTAAGAGGTCATGTAGTAAGGGGTCACAATCCCCCTTGAAGTATAGCTCCTAATAGAATCATAAAAGGAAAGTACATATCATTTTGGATAAAAATCCAAGCAAAGTACCCCACATAGTAAGTATTTGGAAATGTCTTAACACATGCATGGGCATGATGAGCGTCTAATTTAAAAACACATTATTTATTTATTTAGGACTTTATTTGAAAGTCATATTGATAGGGTTCAACATTGTTAAGAGACAATGATTGAACAAATACATTAAGGGCCTTATCAATGGTGGTACAATATCAAATTTTGGTTACTTATTTTTGGTGTAGAATGTTGTTGGTGCGATATTAACATCTTCATTGTGCCTTTTGTCATCCAAAAGAATGGCAACCATTTCTTCATATTTCATCTCTCCAGACACCTTGAGAACTATCACAGTTTCATGGAATTGTGCTTCTTTCATTAGGCTATTAAGCTAGAAGAATTTTGAGAGTGGTCAATTGTTGGTAAAGAAGACTTAAATGATCAAGATTTTGCTTAAGAGTCTCTAAAGGATTGTAAGACATACTAAAAGATTTTATCTTTACAAATAAATTGGAATTATTAATATCTCCCCCAAATGTGGTTTGAAGGTCATCCCATACCTCTTTTGCTATTTTTGTAAGATCAAGGTGATAAAGAATGTTGTTAAAGAGGCCACCCAATGATGGCGAGTGTGCTTTCATTCTTCTTTCTTCATGAAGTTATGTGTTGCCCCAAGCATACTCCTACTTGTCAATGGAGACAACTTTCCATATGCCTTCTCACATGTGTATGAGCTAGATCTTTGTCTTCCATATGGAAAAACCAGTGCTTGAGAAGTTTTCAATCGTGATGCCATATATCAGCATCCCAATGGTTCATGTCATGGGGAGAGCTCAAGTTGAGAAAATATGAAATTTTGATGAAGAAATTTGAAGAAAGAAAGCTTAGATGTGAAAAACCCCAATCTTTAATGGGTAAATGAAGGAAATTTTGATAAAAATTTAAAATCCCCAATTTCATGTGAATTACCTCTAGCAAGCTAATGTTTCAATTTCATTGATTAAAGTTGAAGCTCTTACTTTTGGGCTTAACTTCAAATGTCAGACCATGTTAGTGATGGCATAGGAGTTGTTGTTGATGTGGCCTCAATATGTCGCAATGTACAAGTCAAAAGGTCAAATCACGAATGAAGCCATGTCTCAACTAATTGATGAGAGGCAACACGTATGCTAATAGCATGTGGAAGTAGACATGATAGGCAAACAGAATGGAAGGTGCATAGTGGATGAACAAGCATGTGGGTAGACTATCAAGGCAAACACAGTTGAAGATAGGGCAAACTCTTGAGACAATAGAATATGTGAGAGCTAATAGGTGTGTCATCAGTCAAGAAGGCATCTCGAAGAGGTAGGCTGCATACATGGCTAGAGATGAGACTATGTTGTTGCCATTTGATGGACATGTCAATAGCGTGAGGTCAAGGTAGACACCTGCTCTTTAACACTATATTAGAGAATTTGGATATTTCCCAAGTCCCAATTTCAAATAAGTGATAAATATTTGACCATGTGGATAAATCGTGGTCCATATTTGAAAGTGGGGTTTGGAAAGGTAGCTTATATAGCATTTAGGGTAGACTCCACCTTTAAGTAAGACAATAATATTTGACCATGTGGTCAAATAATAAAGGTATTGAGGGTTTCCAAAATGCATGGAAATTCCCAAATTCCCTAATATAGTGTTCTTTCTTCTTCTTCTTCAAACTTCAAATTCTCTCATTTGTTATTGTTGTTGCTGTATTATGAATTATAGCTCATAGGATGTGTAGGCAGACTGCTTTTTCACTACACAGGAATAGATCGGATTGATGGCTCTAATACCACTATTGGGTATGGAGCTAATGTGTGACTTGCAGATTATATGGAGGATGAAGCTCCATGAGCATGAGAGAGAGAGAGAGAGAGAGAGAGAGAGAGAGAGAGAGAGAGAGAGAGAGAGAGAGAGAGAGAGAGAGAGAGAGAGAGAGAGAGATCTTGCAAGTACATAGCAAGTTGAATAGATTAATGTGATAGTTTTTGTGATAAAAGTATGTCAAGTGACATGGCCTAAATATATAGGCTGAGGTATCCACCTGCACCTTTGACCCTTATTAAATACTAAGTGGTGTAAAAGTTGTTCATACCAAAATACACACTTTCAAAGACAATAATGTGTGTTCATACATACAGATAAACAAATCTAACAACTTGCACCTAGCAACCCAGAACTAGAAATTTAACCCGATTACAATGTTGAAGTCTATTGCATTCATTGTGTATGCTCTTATGAAGTATCCAATGAGATTTGACAAGTAGTAGTTGGAGGCAATGAAATCCTCCAACTATTGCCTACTCAAGGAGATGGAGGATGATAAGGATGTGGAGAACCATGCTGACCCTCAAATGGAGGCATCTATTGTAAAGAATCTAAATGTTGCCCATTTCAAGGTTGAGACTATTATTGAAGAAAGTAGTGCTAAGGTCCCTGAAGTATCTAAGTCATCCTTGAGATTTATTCTACCCTCTCTACCAACCTTTCCAATGAAAGAAAAGGAGTACTTGGTATTGTCTAACATCCAAAGGCTCTTTAATTTGAGGGAAGACTATTGTTTGGCAACTATTATTGGAAACTATTATAGAAGCTTTTGTAAATGATGATGCATTATTGATGATGAAAATAAGTCCAAAGTTTAATTTCTCTTGCTAGATACATGTGTTTAATGATAAGTTCATTGATGCACCGAAGGCCTTGTCCATATGTTTGACCAAAGAAAAAGATGCTAAGAATTACAAACTACTAATAAGGAGTTTTCAAAAGCTTTAGGAAATACTCAAAATTTCTAATTTTGGGAGAGAAGAGTCAAAGCATGTAAAGGAACTCAAAGACATCATGGAAACGCCATCAATTAACTTATGGAATCCAAGTAAACTAGAGAATGATGAAAATCATATGGTAATACTTTATTTATTTCTCATGAGTATCCAAAGATATTCTACATTTCCTTTTCAACACTTTCAATTTTCATGTTATCTTCTTTTTCTCTAGTTGGAGATTGCAGATGATGAGGATAATTTCTTGGGAAGAGGAAAATGTTCAAGAAGTAGTGGTGGCTTTGTTGCACTTGGATACTACCTTGCCAGAATTGATCCTCATATTCTTTTGATTCTACAAAGAATTTTCTCAAAGGAGGCCTCTTGGCCCATTCTTTGTATAAAATCTCTTTTAAGGCTTCTTGGCTACTTAAGATTATAGATAATACCAAAAAAGTAATGTTTCTTGAAAAGATAGTAGCCATCCAAATTTTTGGCTATGCTCTTAGCTACTCTACCTCTAGAATTGAATACTTTCTAGCATTCTCCTCTTATCCTTTGGTAACACAACAAACAAATATAAAATCCATAGCTGGCTATAAGAGGATAAAAGAAAATTCTAGAGGAAAGACACATGAGGATGAAGAGGATGTAAAGGCTATTTCAAGCTAGCTAGCCCTTTGTATCTTTGACTATTTAAATTTCATAAACATTTGTTGTATTTTTCAATCTTTGAAGCTATCTTTAAAAAAAACATTTGAATAACTTGTTTAGAGCATTGCTTTTTGTTACTTCTCCATTGTATCTTGTGTTTTAAAGTAGCATGTACATGCTTGATAGTGGGATTTTTCCATTTCTTGACTATTGTAAGTTGCTAAAGGCCCATTGTCTTCCACAAAATAAGACCCATGAATTAGAAGAATGTGTTGCATAATATGAAAAGCAGGAGTTAGTTTATATCGTTTGATATTTTATTTCAAAAATGTAGGGGTTGAATTCTTTCTCTATCTTACCAAATAGAAAATAATATCAATTTTCTTATGCTTCCTTTATTTCTTGAATAAGATTTGTATTTGAAGATATACACTCTTCTAGATACCTAGACAACATCTATTGTTGCCTCAACACTTTCACAAAGATGTCAATATATCTCCAAATCTCCATTCAAAGAAATGCAACTCAAGGTGTGCTAATCACATTTTTTGTGATCTCACACAATTCTCTCCAACACTCCCATACCATGATTACTCGTTTTCCATTATAATTTTTGAGAAATATTCTTGCCTTGCACCTTCCATAGAGACTCTGTTAAGATGTCTCTTGTTTTTCCTGAAGCTATCGGGTCCTTTTTTAAGTGAACTTCTCCTCCACAAGCCATTCTTGAGAGTAATGCCTCACATTTATCAATGCACTCATCTAGTAAGGATATTGGATTAATTGAATATGCATATTTAAGATACAATATGAGAAGCTTATCAATTATTCTAATCTTTGAATGCAAAGTACAAATATGAACATTCCTAAGAGAGATTGAAAGAATAGAATCCCATATACCCTCCTTATTTTCTAATTTGCTTAAATCTATGGATTCTTTGGTTGGGATTCTTCCTACTAGTTGTAAATTACTCCAATTTTTTAAACCCATTCTTTCCATGCAATAAATACAAGGGTATTTTGCTTGAGCCGCATTTCATATTCCAAGCATACATTTGATAGTCTTTTAAGTCAACACACTGATATGTTATTCCACATTGAAACTACCAACCCCATTAACTATTAATGTTTCTCCTTCACTTTGAGACTTAATAATATTAGGAATGCAGGAGAACAACCATTTCAAGTTTTGATGACTTTCAATTGATACTTCGATTGTACAATCTATCAAATGTTCATCTTAGACTGAATCTTAGGATGTTGTTTGTGTCCCTTGTCATTACTATGTTCTAGTGCCCTGTTTATGATACAAATGCTAACAATTTTGATCTTTTTTCCTTTTTATATTTGCGCTTCATCTAGCTTTAGCACAAACTTTCAAATACCAACACATTCTTATACAATAAATTTATACATATGGACTAGTGCAATTTGCACTCTTTTAGGATCAACACAATTTTTTGTAGAGCATAGACACTTCAATATGAATATACTCACAAAAAACATTTGGAATTCTACTATTCATGGTTGTCTTAGCAACTAAAACTACAAGAGGTCGAGGCAAACCAAATGCACTTATCTTACGATATCTAAGGTTTTTGAATTACAATTTACAAAAAACATGATAACCTCTATGGCTAATACCTAAAGTGTTACATGTCTCGACTAGCTCACTTGGTTTTATAGTCCCTTTCAAGTCTTTAGTTAACTCTTTTAGAGTTTTGGCCTCTCAAAATCTACATTATCTGGTGATCGAAGAATCCTTCAAATATCTTTTTTGTTCATAGTTTCTTTTAAAAGCTTGATTCTCTTCTCGTTCTCTCCAATATCAATTCCTAAGATACTAGAGTTAAATTTCTTTGTGAGATTCAGTCTCCTTTTTTAAATTTGTTTACACAAGTCAATTATATCTTTTAGCGGCCCTTTTCTTTCTCTAAATCCTACCAGAGTTTCCTTTAAGTGTAATAATTTTTCTTGCAAGACTTGTTAGTATTTTCTAGAATGCCAATCTTGCTCATTAGCCCAAAAATAATTGTTTTTGTAGTTGCTAATGCTTCTCTCATTTCAAGCATATGTTTCATGCATACAAAAGATGATGAATATAACTACATGCAATACCCAAGCATTCCATCACAACCATCTCCAGCATATCTTACAAAGTCGTAAATATTGAGAAAAGGAGAGGGCTTATTTGTTGAAGGGTCTTCTAGATAAATATTTTCGTCCACACACAAATTTATATGCTTCTCTCCTTCCACTCATAATCTATTAGTCTCATCCTTGTCCAACAATGCTTGGTGATGTATATTTCTCCAAGGTGAGTAAATTGGATCTATTTGAATAGCAACTTTATATTTGTGTATACTTGAACTTGTGTTACTTGAAGAGGTAATGTTAGACATTTTAGCAAAATATAATCAACCAAGCAATAATATCACAGAGAAGAAAAGCAAGTGCAGAATAGAGATGGCACAAGAAATGAACCTAAAAGAATGAAACAAATGTGTTTTTGTGCAAAAATCTCAATTATGAAAAATTTCACAAGTTCTAAGACAAAAATGACTTAAAAGGTGACCCTTGATATGGATTAAAGAATGGAGTTACTTAATGGTCAACTTATTTAATGAATCATATATTCCCTTGGTCAACTTATTTAATGAATCATATATTCCCTTATTAATCACATTTAAACAACCAAGTTTGGAGTGTTTATTACTCTAAAATCTCTTCTAATTGGCAACTTAATTATTTTCTTACAAGTACCATTTTTCAAACATCTTTGGACCTAATGAATATGGAAAAAAAAAGGATTCTTGATCACAATCAAAAGTGCAAAGCTTAAAATGCCAAAGTTAGTATAGCCATTATTGAAGATTAAGACGACGAAGACATCTATGAGGGAAATTTATGCAAATTGATGCCAACTGATCTTTCTATGAAGAGCTGCATAAAATGGATGATGATATCCATGATGGATTCCTTGATCCCATGATAGGTTTCCATTTGAGCTAGTAGGTAGGGTTCTATGTGCTATTTCTCAATATGAATGTAATAATTAAGGATCCCCATGATTTTTAGTTTGTAGATAGGTGGGTGAATGTTTTGCTAATCAATGATGAAGAGTTTCAAAAATTGGAAAAATCTTATGAGAAAACCCTAATTTTAAATATCTGTTGGGAAATTTTTGGGCCAAAATATGAAATTTTTTGTATATATGGGCTATTTTGTGATTTTCAAGCCTATAAAATTAGGCCTATAACCAAGAAAACCTCCGAAAAATAGCATTTGGGCTAAAATTCTCCACTAATTTTTACCTTATTTCTCATAATGCTTGGGTGGCTTTTATAGAAGAGAATGCACTTCAACTCAAAGGGAGTACTAATCGCAAAGTTGCTCATATCCTAATTGATATCAATAGCACATATAGCTTTATCAATGCCAAATATTCATATGGGTTTAAGTTGTTACCAAAAGATATGAATGTACCATTAAGGATACAAGTGGCAAATGAAACCTATGAAACTAGTAATGAGATGTCACACAAACCCTATTGAATTATCACCATCTTGTGCCATCAAAGTTAATCTTATAACTTTGGAGATGGAGCCAATTGATGTGGTTGTTGGCTACAATTGGTTTAGGATACTCGGAAAATTCTCTATGGACTTGGACCACATACAAATGGAGTCTTCTTGGAATGAGTGTAATGTGCTTGCATGAGCTTTCCTTGGTGCTACATTCTTAGTAGCCCATCAAGAGATTCCTGGAAAGTGTCATCCGGGATTTTGATGAAAACCCTAGGAGTTTGCTAACTAGGCTCACTTGAGTCTGACCCATAGTCAAAGTTTTGGCCATTCCCATGAGGATTGACTTGAGACTTTTTTGTCAAATCAACTACTAACGGTTGATTAGTGTCAACGGTTCGAGTTACCATCCCTTATAGAAATTATTGACTAAAATAGGCTTGCATTGCACTAGGTTCAAATAGAATGAGAAACAAAGGGAAGTATGACACTATAATCCCTTCTGCCCATGGTTCTAAAGTGATGCAAGTCACAGGCTTTTAGATCTCTAATGGTCCATAAAAAATGTGCTTTTTATTTCTTCTTAGGAAAGCTCTTGGCCTACCAAGACCACCTAGCCATAAGTCTAAATCCATCAGGGGTTCATCCTCCCGCTACCCTCAAGAAAGTATTTTTAATTACCTAATTACCTACCGCTTTAGGTTTAACATATAAAAACATCTTCTTTGAATTATCTCCTAATACAAATTCATTACACACCTTTAATTCATGACACAAAAACAGAGTAAAGAAATTACTTCTCAATAGGATCCTTTAAGAAAAATAACTTGTTACAATGTTTTCTATTCTAACTAGAATTAAGTCAATCTGAAGGTATTATTCTTTCCAAGTTCAGTTCCTCAACTAGTATTGGAACTTCCTGGACACTGTTTGAAAACTGAAGGGTAGTTGGTAGTTTGTAAGAGCCTAAGGAGTTTATGACCAAAGCCCCTTGGTATCCTCACCTCCTCGTGCTGACTACAATTCCCTATGATAAGTTCTTTCGTGTGTGTCATGATTGGTCTATACTCACTAACACGAAACAAAAAAAGAGAGAACCCCTTGGAGTAGGTTTTATTCACACTGGTGTTGGGGAGGTCTACCATCAAGAACACTGCCTCAATCGGCATTCTAAATAAACAAGTATGCTTGAAAATTTTCTAACTTAGAGTTTTATCCTAACTATTATGCTCTAGGAAATTTTACATAAAATGTTAAGTCAAAAATCTTGTTTAGCATCATATCTAATTTAAGGCTTATCTAAGGTAATCTATTAGAAAACTAACATTAACAGAATATTAGAATTAGTATTAAAGAAACATATATAGAATATTAGAATTCTTTCCATGATTAAGCTAACCATAAATTTTAGTATCACAATTATAAGAATGATATTAGTGGAATCCTTAAAAATATTAAATATTAACTAAGGATAAATTATTTAAGTCAATCTCTAAAAGTTTAGTTATAGTAATAATTATTTACATGCATCATTGAAATTTGAGTCATTCTTTTGACTAAAAATTAACATTTTCTATGAATGTTTAAACATACAGGACTTATTTCTATGATAATGATAATTATTAATAGAATTGAAGACTCCTTTAAATAAGAATAGTGCCTATCGATTTGACCATGGAAAGACTAATCATAAACTATCTTAGAAGACATATAAAATATATATTATTCCTTAGAAATAGATTTCCTAATTCTTGGGTGACAAAACAGATAAATATGGAAGTATAGGAAATGGTTGATTCAGTAAACTTAGAAAACAATATTATAGAAAAAGAAGATAATCGAAGAAAAAAAGAATTGGTTGCCATAATTTTGAAAAATTAGAAAATTGGCAAAACAAATCAAGCAAAGTCTTCATATAGAAAACTCAATAGCTGCAAAAAGGAAGAGGCAGGGAATGGAAATCCTTAGAAATTATTGGCTGTCAAAATCAAAGTTACTGAAAAATCTTTTCGATAAAGTTATAACCAGCTTTATAAATTATTGGTTTTAGTAGCATTAATTGCTCAATAAATATTTACTACAAAAAGGACTGGATGGTTGATGGTTTTTTATTTTTGAAACTTGGATGTGATTGCGATTTCTTCACTAATGAAAGGAAATATTCTTACCCAGATTAAGGGCGATTTTAGTGGTTGACTTTTCCTTGGGATCAACTACTAGAGCTTGAACGAGCTGGATATATTATTTGGTATGCCTAAAGCGCACCTAGGACGGACGGTCCAGTACGGAAGGTTTCATTCTATGGCGACTCATAACCATGAGGGGCTCTAGTCAAAACTTATTCCTAGAATATGTAGTCGGTCCTAAGATGGAGAAGAAATCCATACTGTTATCAATGTGGTTTTGCATTGGAGCCTAGAGATGCAGGTTATAAACATTTCTCTAGTTTTTTAGGGCAGATGCACCTCTGGTTTTGAGGGCCCAACTAAAAATATATACATATGTTTTTATCCAATGTTTTGAAAGAACTGGTTTCATTGTTTTCATGTCGTGAATTAACGAAGACATGAAATGAACACTGTGCTAAAAGGGTAATTAATGAAGTTGTTTTTATGTGTTCAACAGTGTGGTAGTATGGTCTGTTTAGATAACTAAAGAAAACATCGTTTAAAGGGAAGCGGGCGAGTGACCTTTCCCGACGAAAGGCATTCGATGGCAGGGTGGACTCGATGAGTCAGGTGCTTTCTTGAAAGGGAAATATAGAATAAGAGCCGACACGATGACTTACCCTATGGTCAGAGTCTTAGAACCTAGGTTGATCATTATCTTAGGAGAAAGGTGCAACGGCTGTGCCAGAACGTGTGAGGGTTCCACAAACCCGAGCTTGCTACTAGAAAAAAGTGCTGCTCTCCATGAACCAAGGGTAATGTCCCCTCTCCATTTGGACGAGAATCCTCTCGAAGGACACCTCTGAACGCGAGCTACTTTAAGTCAAATAATAAGTTCAACAATAGATTTCCCTACTCCAAAAAGAGCACGGGTAGGATATCAATAGCAAAGGAGTTACAATCAAGGACAAGCTAATGCAGTCAGTACTCCTCAAAATCATGGCCGAGATAACAACACAAATAGAAATTGGAATAATGAGCCATGATGCTGGATATGTAATCAGCTAGGTCATTTTTGCTCTGGATGCCCAAATAAAGGGACCAATGCTAATGCCAATGCCAATGCCAACGTCCCACAATGTCCTCAAAGAAATGAGAATTTTAATAATAGAGGACGTGGATGTGGAGCTAGGTGAGGAGTAGGGTGAGGAGTTGGTCGTGGAATGGAGCAAGGAGAAAGCCATGGAGCTGGAATCCGCGCATGTGCCATCACACTGGAAGAAGTGGATCCAACTATGGAAGAAGAAGTCAAGAGAGGATCCATTCAAGCATCTGTGAATAATCAGGGCACTGGATGGCAATTTTCTGTCATCCAAACACTGGCAGAATATCAAGGTATGCCTTTTAAAATCCTCAATGATTGTGGCCCAACTCATTCCTTTATTTTCCCAAAATGTGCTAAGAGGCTGAAGTTAAATCCTGAGCATGCTAGAAAACTAATGGTAGTGTAACGTGTCCACTAACATCCTCTACGACATGTCTTAGCAGTCCATCGGAAAGGTTGTCTAGGAGACTCCACTCGGCACTCCCATGGAATGTTGCGGGTTTTGTAATCTAGGCCTTTCCGCGTCTGCCCCGTAACGGAAGTGTCCTGGGCGCTTCCCACTTAGGATCGAATGGAATTGTTGGTCATTTGCTAACAGCGTCTAGCGTCAGACCTGATCAAACTACTTTACGCAGATCGCCCGGTCTGAAGCGGATTCATGCTGCACTTGGTTCAAGGAGAATGGAAAACGAGAGGGATGCAAAACTCGACCTCTCTGCCAAAAGGCATAGTCCCATTCCGTTCCCCCTAAAACAGCCTGAATCGGGTAATTTGTATTCCTAAGTCATCGTTCTCCTTTCTTGCTTTGGTGAAGACGATCATCCTCTGTCCGTTGAAGTCCTTGAGAAAAGTTCCCGGCTAACCGGGACCACCCATCCATAGGACGGACCCATGGTCCATCCTCCGCACTTTCCTCGGTTTGTTTTAGTTATGTAATTACCTACCACATTAGTTTGACATATACAAACATCTTCTTTGATTAACCCTGTTAAGCACTGGTTCCTTCACGTAATCTTATCACAGGACATAAAGAAAACAATGTCAAAAAACTCCTTTATTATCATTATATCCTTTTATCTTTGAAATACAAGGAGTTCCCGCCCGTAGGCGTATCCAGTAATCCTTCCTGTGATTACTATCCCAAGTTTCCGCCCGTAGACTAGTATGCGGGCCTCGAGATCCAATCCCGAGTCACGTTAGTCTCTTGTGCAGGGCCCGGAAGGCGAGGGATTTACAGCCAGAGCCCCCCTGGCACCCAAGCGTCCTCCTGCTCCAAGCAGAACTCAACGGAGAGACCTCTCACGGCGGGTTCGGTCCACGTTCCCGGCGCGGTTCACAACCCCCTTGGTTAGGGTTAGGCAGGCAGTCGGGGGTAACTGAAGCTGCCTCTCAGGCACCAACCTGAAGCTTTAGATATATTTTCATCCTTTAGTTCATTGAGCAAACAATGCAAACAGTCCTTTCTAAACTGTTACAAGCACAATCAATTTCAGTGGTCTTTTAGCTGGCAAACTGTTAAGGATTGACTCCTTATCTCCGAATGCAAACCGCATTCGATCCGGAATCAATTGCAACTTAGCAAGATTCCCATCATCCTTGGGTTAGGGTCATACCCTTCCAATTACATTAGGTTTATTGTGGCAGGATCCAGCGACCATGTCGCTTTAGATTATTGTCGGTCAACTGCTTCAAGGCAATTTACTTAACTTACCTTTTCCCTTGGCAACTTTCCCCAAGGAAAGTAAATAACAGGATGATTACTCATCCTCAATAAATTAACTTCCTTCAATAACTTATCAACCTCATTTCGAGAGGTGACAAGACTCTTTGCGGACAACTCCATGACTATACAATGTTGCGGCTTGTGCGCAAGTATTGCATCCATTCTACGGAATCCTCCTATCCATTTCTTAGTGTTCTGACCACGGGTCTCTAACCCTAGTCGAGTAACATGAATTTTGGGGTATCCTTCAAGTCATTTCTAATTAGGTTTGGCTCATGATTCTAGAATATGCAACTCCGTCGGAGTTCCATCATGATCCTTAGGTTCACAGTTTTTGTCTAAGCGAGGTCAAATTATCCTTGCACTAAATCCTAGTTATCTCTTAGGATTCCTGTGTTTATATGATTCCTTGTGGTTCATATTACTTAGCCAATCCGATTATGCCTATTTGTGACAAGGATGATCCTTCTAGGGTGATAAACCAAATCTACGAAATCGAATTCGCGTAAACAAGCAATTGATTGCCGTTTTCTTGGTGAGGTAAATTACTTACTATTATGTACGCTAACTTTCCTAATTAATCCAGCCTACTACTTTGTAGTCTATGCTCTTGAACTTATGCATTGGCGAGTCATACAATCTTTCCTTGGTGCATGCTAATTTGGTTACTAACTTTCCCTAGGGCCTACTAGGTCTTGCATCAACAATCGTACCTACTACCTTGTAGTTTATCCCTTGGCATCCCATGCATTTACACCTAGTTACAACTCTTTAATGATTGATCCTTTTCTCATGAAGACTATAACATTCTCCTAGTCACTAAGTCGTGATGATACTCAAGCGAAAACTAGTGTTGCTCTATTCCATCGTATAACTATGTTGCAAGTCATACGTTTGTTTTTAGTGCCCTATTAGTTCTTTCCGACTGAAATCTTATGGTACTAGACCTTCCCTATGAAATCATAATGTGCATATACGCTTAATTCATCATATCTAGGATGGCAACTAATGCACATATAAACTTCGTCTTCTTGCTTAGGATTAGATTCTTTATCTTAATAAAATACCATCTACATGCATCTAATTCCCTAACCGTTCAATCTTTCATAATGCTCCAAAAAGATGCATTTCTTTCAATGCTTTTAATTTAAACGTAACTTGAATTTCCCTTCCTAAGCGCGCCTAATCATTTCTTATGCGGAATTTAACTCGGAAGAACCTGGACTTGTGGTGTCGGGGTGATGTCCACTTGCACGTTTGGAGTCGAACCTTCCGCGGTTGCCTCTTGGGATCTTTTAGGAGCCATCGTAGTCGTAATTTCGACTTACGATCTACCTTTGTGCTTGTAGGCGGATGGTTTCCTCTTCGGAGTAGAACTTTGACTAAGGCTTCGGATTCTCCACGAATTCGGATCGGCGCGGTAATTGGACGGCTTGCGGCTTAACCCTTCTTGCAGAGATCACTCGATGGATTAAGGCTCCGCCGTCTCCACTTCTTTGGAAATCCCGGTCTTTAAGGGATCTTCGGGAAATATGCCGTGGAAAAAGCCCTTTAGGCCAAGGGTGGAAATTTGCCCTTAAAATTGGTGGCACGGAATAGGTGGTTGGGGGGTCGTGGGAAAGGCCTTTAGGGAGGCCCCTATGGAAGCTTCTATAGAAGCTTCCAAAGAGCTTCTGGTGGGCACGTGGATAGGCCGTGGGCGACGTGGCGCAGGATGGCAGCCTGGCGAGGTGATCAGCGGCGGACGGGGGTGTGGCAGCTGGCGGCCTGGCGAGGTGAGTTGGGCGACAGCGCGGCGGTGGTGGGCTGGCGGCCAGCAGGACGGCGGCTGGAGGCAGCGACACGGCGGCGAGGGCTCCCACGGCAGAGGGCGGCTCTCCTCTCTCCTCCCTCAACACAGTCCTCTCCCTCTCCCTGTGTCCGCGGGCAGAATCCTCCTCCTCTCTCCTTTTCCCACACACCCCCCATCAAGGGGGTGTTTATATAGGCCGTGGGGGTGGGGAGTGGGTCTTCCCCCACGTGGGGGATCTTCCCATGCAAACTCCTCTTTCCCATCCCCCCCCACACACTCCCTTTCCTCCAGCCATGCATCGGCTGGGGAAAGGGATAAACATAAAAAAATTTGCCTTTAATTAATTGAATTGCCCCACCCAAGAGGGTGTTCCCGTGCGGTTAGTGGTTTTTATTCCCCGGTTCAGTTTACCACTCGCAGAGGATCCTATTTCTCTTGTGCGGCTCACACATTACGCGGCCTAATAATTCAAATGCGAGAGATACCCTTTGCACGGGGTTTACACGGTATACGGAAAGTTAATATTTACAGTACGGTACGCGGGAATATTACAGGTAGAGCTAGCAAATGGTAGAGAAAAAATCTCAACTCATGCCATAAACAACATACAGTTTGAGTTAGATGTGGAAACCACAAAAACCAAATTTTCGGGTTATGCCTTTAGGGGTATATGACTGTCTGCTAGGAATGGATTGGTTGAGTCCTAAGCAAGAAAATATTCATTGTGGAGAAGGATGAGTTACATTTAAGAATCTCCTAGGTGAAACAGTCCAAGCACAAGGACAATCGAGCAAGACAAAAATCCAGCTAGCTAAAGCCAGTTGGATCCTGAAGGGTATTAGAAAGGACTCACTATCTATCTAATAAAATTAAACAACGTGGAGGATAACAAAGATGAAGAAGAACCTTCATGGCTGATGGGCGAATTCATTGATGTCTTCCTTGAGGAGCTAACTAAACTACCTCCTGAACAGGAAGTAGAGCATGAAATAAAACTAGTCCTTGGAACTGGACCAGTGGGGCAAGAAGGCCATACAAGATGTTGATACCCGAAGCTATTGAGCTAAAAGAGCAGTTGAAGCAACTGCTAGAGCAAGGCTTCATTCGTCCTAGTAATTCTTCCTAGGGTGCACCTTTCCTATTCTAGAAGAAGAAGGATGGAAGCCTTAGATTATGCATTGACTATAGGGGTTTGAATCAGGTTACAACAAAAAATAAGTATCTGATTCCTCAAATCGATGAATTGCTAGATAGATTACAAGGAATTGTAATCTTCTAAAAAATTGACCTGAAATTTGGATATTATCAGATCTAAATAAAAGAAGAGGACATTCCCAAAATAGCTTTTAATACCAGGTATGGCCATTATGAATTCACAGTAATGTCATTCGGGCTGACAAATGCTCCTGCCACTTTCAACAGGTTGGTCTAGGATATCTTCAAACCCTATCTAGATGAGTTTGTACTCACATTTTTTAATGACATTCTCACCTACTCCAAGGAAGAAAAAGTACATCTAGTTCATCTATGGATTGTTCTCGAGCTGCTTTGCGAGAACAAGCTCTCCGCTAAGAAGAAGAAGTGTTCTTTCTTCAAGAATATGATAGAATACTTGGGATCATTGTCTTGAAGGAAGGAATATCCGTAGATTCCGCAAAGATCAAGGATGTCCAAGATTGGCCACCATCTCAAAACGTTAAAGAAATCAAAGGATTTCTAGGTCTAACAAGGTGGTACAAGATTTTTATCAAGGATTATTCTTTGATTGCGCACCTCTCACTGAGCTGCTCAAGAAGCAAGTTAAGATTGTATGGACAGAACGAGAGTAAGAAAGCTTTGATAAGCTAAAAAAGTGTCTCACCACTTCTCCTATCCTAAAGTTTCCGGGCTTCTCAATGGAATTTGAGGTCATCACAGATGCAAGTATCATGGCATTGGGATGTGTCCTTACTCAAGAAGGTCGTCCAGTCGCATATTGTTCTCAAAAACTAAAACCTTATGAGAAGAATTATGCTACGCATGACCTAGAGCTTTTAGCAGTCATCCATGCCTTGAAAATTTGGCATCATTATCTGCTAGGCAGAAGGTTCACTTGTGACTGATCACAAAAGTCTTAAATGGATCTTCACACAGTCAGATTTGAACATGAGATAGAGGAGATGAATTGAAGTGCTTCAGGATTTTGATTTTGAGATCAAGTTCCACCCTAGAAAGGAAAACTGTGGTAGTTGATGCCTTGAGCAGGAAATCATTCCTCAATGATTTATTCTTAGAATATCCTAGCAAAAGAGGATTTCTCGCTAGCCTAATTTCCATGCCAAGAAATCCCATCTTGGAAGCAGTGGCTGTAGAGATTCCCAATGACACATATTATCTGGAGTTAAGAGAGACCATCAAAGCATGAGGTGATGGTTCAAAATTAGAGCCCAGATACCAACATTATCACCTTGAAGGAGAGTTCTTGTACTATCAGCATAGGCTATGTGTGCTTAACAATTGGGACCTCAAAAAGAAGATTCTCCGGGAGGCCCATGACAGTCCCGTAGTTAGACACCTCGGCTTTGCTAAGACTGTCAAAGTTGTTAGGAAAAGCTATCACTGGCTAGGAATGAAAGCTGATGTTCTGATGTACGTGACTCAATGCTTGAGTTGCCAGCAAATCAAGGCAGAAAGGATCAAACTTCCTAGAGAGTTGCATCCACTTGACATTCCACAAATGAAATGGGAATGTATCAATATGGACTTTGTGGTTGGCCTTCCTACATTACAGGGAGGTTATGATTATATCCTAGTAGTTGTGGATTTTCTAACAAATGTTGCTCATATCATCCCAGTAAAGACTGCCTTCAAAGCATATGACATTACAAGGTTGTTTGTCAAGGAGATCTCCGACACTGCACTGATTGCCAAAGAGGATAGTTAGTGATAGAGACTCACTGTTCACATTCAAATTCCGGACTTGTCTCTTCTAGGCTATTGGAACCCAATTGTGCTTTAGTACTGCCTATCATCCACAAATAGATGGGCAATCTGAATGCGTCAATCAAGTACTGGAGGACATTTTAAGGGCTTACTGCAACAGAGAGCCTAAGAAGTGGATCCAATATCTTTCCTTGGTGGAATTCACCTATAATGCCTTGTACCAGCAAAGCATTGGTATGACTCCCTTTCAGGCACTGTATGGGCAAGAGTTCTTGTCTCCTCTAAATTTTTCAGATCCCTGACCTTAAGGGTCGAAGCATCTAGGAAAATGCTAGAAGAAATGGAAGAGCAAACCCAAGTGATCCGTCAAGACATTAAGGCTGCTCAAGAAAGACAAAAGGCTTATGTAGAAACCAAGAGAAATTCTCACACATTCAAGGAGGGCGAGATGGTCTTCTTAAGGGTTCGACCTCAGAAAATTCTCTATCTCTTGGAAAATTCAAGAAGCTAAGACCTAGATATTTGAGCCCCTACAAAATTATCAAATGTCTTGGTAGGGATGCCTACAAATTAGAACTTTCCCCTCACCTCAAAGTTCATAATGTTTTCCATGTAAATCTTCTAAAACATTATGTCCCAAGTCCTGATCAGGTCTTAGATGATGGACAGATTGTAATGCCAACTCAAGGAATCTTAGAAGCCTAGCCTGAGAGAATTCTAGAGGTTAGAGAGAAGCCTCTCAAAAATCGTACTCTTCGTGAGTACCTTGTACAATGGAAGGACTTCCCTGAAGAAGATGCCACCTCAATCGAGGAGTCCATTCTCCAAAGAGACCTCCCAAAGTTTCTCTCAAGATGAGGAGATCATGATTTCTCTAAGGGGAAGAGGATGTAACAAACCGCCTTGACAACACAAAATGTACACACAAAAAAATTAAGAAATCTCCCATGGCAATTTTCTTCATCATATACATGAGCAAAATCGTTGATCCTTGCATGAACTCCCCCTCCTCTCCCACTAGCCAAAGGACTTAAGCCTTAAAAGTACCAAATCGGTGGGGAGAAGTTATCCATGTGTGAACTCCTCCTTAGGCATACGTGCACACGTATACACGTAAACACGTGCATGTACATTTCATAAATAAAGATATAATTTACGCTTGTGAACTCAGTCTTGATGTATGATTGTCCATTTACTTAAAAGCACACGAACATGTGCAAAAAGAATAGTTTTTGTAAACACGAGCTAATTATTTTCAATAGTGTATGTGTGTTATTCCTTATCATGAAAACTCCACCTTAGCCATTGAAAAAACACATAAAAAATTATGCATGCATGAAAATGAAAAATGGGAAGAAAAGAAAAAATCATCCAGTTAGTCTAATTCTAACGAAAAGCCAAATAGTAGTTAACTAAAAGAGAGAAAGAGTTCAATTGTATGTAGGACTTTACAAGAGGATGACACATGGTGAGAGAGAGATAAGCAATGATTGGAAAGAGTGTGTACTTTTCCTCCCATCTCTTGCCACATAAGTACTCACTCTCCTATTTTTCGAACTATCATATAAATTTTTTTAGAAAAATCATAGTACTTTTTAACCTCCACAAGGACGCCTCATTTCTCATATCTTAACTTTTCATGAAAAATTCAAAAACGAGATTATTTTTTATTGATTGAAAATTCATAAGTTGCTACATCAGTACTCATTTTCCAATTCCCCTAATTTTCATTAAAAAAAATTGGGATAATTTTTAGCCACTTCCAACCTCAAACACCTCATATCCTCTTTCTAAATTTCTCTTAAAATAAAAAATGAGATTAAAAAAAAAATTGAAACTGCCATCTCACTAGAAATATCCTACACATAGCATTTTCATGTTAAAAGATTTTAGGAAATTTTAACAAGCTAGCATCTAGTTAATCATCCCATTATTACCCATCATTTTCATGGTGCCACCATGTGACACCTCAGATCCCACTTATGCAGGTAGCATCATACACCCCTCTCCTCTCCTATAAATAAGACCTCTCCCCTCCATTGTAAGAGCACGAGTGTGGAGCTTCACTATGCTGTGAAGAAGGGCAATCAAAGAAGCAACGATGACGATACCCTTATGCTGTCAAAATCTTCTCTTAATTTTCTTCTTTCTCTAAAATCCAAAAATATCCTCATCATGCTACAAAGAAGATGAGGTGTAGCATCACCCCCAAATGTGACTACGCTGCCAACATCATCACTTAATGTGGGGTTGGCTACGAATAATCCCAGCCAGGTTCTAAAATAAATTAAGAAAATACTATTTTATTTTTTAAAAATAATAAAAATTATTTTATTCTTGAAAGCATGAACTAGATTATTACTTTAAAGTAGAAAATCTCAATAAATTAATGGTCAAAATTGATTTTTTATGTTAGCATTTTGATGATCTTTTTCTTTATTGAATGATACTTATTTTTTAGAAAGAAAGAATTAGTGAGTTACATTAGGTTCTAGTCATTGGAAATAATTAGAAAATTAGTTGTATATATACATGAGATAATAAAGTTTTTTTTATAAAAAGAATGATTGTTATGCTCTAGAAAAATCCTAACAAAGAATGTTATACTAAAGAATAAACAAGTATGCTTGAAAATTTTCTAACTTAAAATTTTATCCTAACTATTATGCTATAGAAAATTTTACATAAAATGTTAAGTCAAAAATCTTGTTTACCATCATATCTAATTTAAGGCTTATCTAAGGTAATCTATTAGAAAACTAACATTATTAGAATATTAGAATTAGTATTAAAGAAACATATATAGAATATTAAAATTCTTTTCATGATTGAGCTAACCATAAATTTTAGTATCACACTTATAAGAATGACATTAGTGGAATCCTTAGAAATATTAAATATTAACTAAGGATAAATTATTTAAGTCAATCTCTAAAAGTTTAGTTATAGTAATAATTATTTACATGCATAATTGAAATTTGAGTTATTCTCTTGACTAAAAGTTAACGATTTCTATGAATGTTTAAACATACAAGACTTATTTCTATAATAATGATAATTATTAATAGAATTAAAGACTCATTTAAATAAGAATATTGTCTATTGATTTGGCCATGGAAAGACTTTCATAATCATAAACTATCCTAGACAACATACAAAATATAGATTATTACTTAGAAATGGATTTCCTAACTCTTGGGTGACAAAACAGATAAATATGAAAGTATAGAAAATGGTTGATTTAGTAAACTTAGAAAAAATATCATCTTGAAAAATTAGGAAATTGGTAAAACAAATCAAGCAAAGTCTTCACATAGAAAATTCAATAGCCACAAAAAGGAAGAAGCGGGGAATGTAAATCCTTAGAAATTATTGGCTGTCAAAATCAAAGCCACCGAAAAATATTTTTGATAAAGTTATAACTGGCTTTATAAATTACTATTTTTAGTAGCATTAATTGCTCAAGAAATATTGACTACAAAACGGACTAGATGGTTGATGGTTTCTGATTTTTGAAACTTGGATGTGATTGTGATTTCTTCAGTAATGGAAGGAAATATTCTTGCCTAGATCAAGGGTGATTTTAGTGATTGACTTTCCCCTCGGGTCAACTACTAGAGCGTCTGACCAGCACCTAGAATAGACGGTCCAGTACAAGAAGGTTCCCTCCCATGGCAACTCATAACCACAAGGGGCTCTGTTTGGAACTTATTCCTAGAATATGTAGTTGGAAATTCGTATTGTTATTAATGTGGTTTTGCATTGGAGCTAGGAGATGCATGCTAGAAATGCTTCTCTAGTTTTTGACAATTGAAAATATATAAATATGCTTTTATCCAATGTTTTGAAAGGATTAGTTTCATTGTTTTCGTGTTGTGAATTAATAAAGACTTGAAATGGACCCTGTGCTAAAAGGGCAATTAATGAAGCTATTCTTATGTGTTCAACAGCGTGGTAGTAAGCTCTGTTTAGATAATTAAAGAAAACACATTTTAAAGGGAAGTAGGTGAGTGACCTTTCCTAATGAAAGGCATTCGGTGGCAAGGTGGACTCGATGAGTCGGGTGCTTTCTTGAAAGGAAAAAATAGGATAAAAGCCAACACGATGACTTACCCTAGGGCCAGAGTCTTAGAACCCGAGCTGATCATTGTCTCATGGGAAAGGTGCAGCAGCTGTGCCAGAACATGTTAGGGTTCCACGCACCTGAGCTCGTTACTGGAAAAAAGCGCTGCACTCCATGAACCAAGGGTAATGTCCCCTCTCCATTCGAATGAGAAGCCCCTCAAATGACATCTCCAAATGTGAGCTAGATAGGAGATTGTTAGGTCAGCAAGAAACACTTAGGTTGATCCTCATGAAATGAGGCAGGACATTCCCCTGCGAGGTGAACCTCAGGTCGCCTAGACTGATCAAAGTCCAAACAATCGAGTGGAGTGTGGACAGCGGCAGCTAGGAAAGATCCTAGACGACCACCAAATGTTATCAACTATATTTAGCGATCTGTACATCACAATTACTGTTTCTCGTGTAGATGGTTCAAAGCATTTATATACTTTTCACTCTTATACATAGCAAATAAGGACACATCTATGTGCTTTAAGATCCACTTCCTTTTTTTCTTATCTAGAACGCGTACATATGCAATGAAGCCAATGACTTTTAAATGGCCGGTGTCAGGCTTATGCCCAAACAACTTCTAATATGGTGTCATGTCATGAATCCCTATTATAGGAGTACAACTTCAACCCAATTATATAGTGGTATATTCTTCTCATTAAGCATCGCATAAGTAGTTTCCATAAGAATCCTATTCTTCCTTTTCGCTACTCCATTCTATTGTGGAGTATAATCGCATGTAAGCCTCCAATGAATGCCATTCTCAACTAAAAATCTACCAAAATCATCAGATACATATTCATCACCACTGTCAGATCTCAAGCAAGAGAGTGACCAATCAAAGTCTTTCTCAACCTGCCTTTTAAAGTCCTTAAAACTAGCAAGTACTCATCTTTATGCTTCAAGGTATACACCCATGTACAATGATTGAAATCATCAATGAATGTCACTTAATATCTGGATCCACCAAGAGTACCATTATTTGCTAGCCCCTAGACATCAGAATGACTTAATTACAATGGCCTAGAGCTATTTCAAACATGTCTCATAAATGGAAATGGAGATTTCTTACCAATCTGACATGCATTGCAAACATGACCTAAATCAGTGTAGGTAAACTTTGGCAAGTGGAATTGCTTCTTCTGCATAGTATGCAACCTTTGAATATTAACATGACCAATCCTCTTATGCCAAATCACAAGATCTTGCACCCTATCCACATGCAAACATAGATAATTTCAACTAGGGAATAATAGCATCCAGAGTAAACATTCAATCATATCTTTTGCCCCTAGCAATTAACTTACAACAACTATATCCAAACTCCTCAATAAATAGACATGTTTATTGAACTACACTTGCAAATTCTATTCAATCATCTACTCAATTGATAGAAAATTTTAAGTGATAGAAGGAACATGCAAGACAACATGCAAATTCTTCTTCTATTCATCATTTATAATAAGGGGAATCACACCCTTATGCTTAATATTATGCCGAGTATCATCACTTGTACAAATATAACCATGCTTATCTGGAACCACATCAATGAACTATTCACCATCGGGGTCATATGATTAGAAGCTCTTGAATCAATGTACCATACATAATCTAACTTAGCAGCCTTAAAGACATTCTTTTAAATATAGGTCATATCAAGCCTCTCAGGAGTAGCATCCTTAGTATGACTAGACATATCATAATCCCCCTCTTGCTTGCCTCTTTGATTTGCTTTCTTCTTCTAGAAATCCTTAGCAATATTCCCATACTTCTCATAGTAATGGTAGTCCTTAACCTTATTTCATTCTCGTGCACATTCTAAGATTGTCATGAGCCCCTGCCTCTAGAGTTGGATCTCCCCCTTGCTCAAAAATATCCACCACCTCTAGCATTTTGTACCTACTACTAGTTATTCACACTTTGAGATGCATTATGATGAATCCCTCAACCATGAGCTACTGATCCTCCACCGAGGGTGCATTGGCCTCTTTAATGTGAGTAAAAACCTACAGCTCTACCTTTTGAGTTACTTGAGCATGTAGCTAATCCAAGCTTAACCTCTTCATAAACAAGCAAAGCAAATAGCTCACTAAAATCAAGCATTTCTGATCATATTGATATAGATGTATCAAACGACTTATACTCTTGTCCAAGACTATTTAGTGTAACTACAATCAAATGTTTGCCATCAACTTCAGCTTTAACAAATGCTAGTTGACTAGCCATGGTCTTTATCTCCATGACATAATCCTATATTGATTGACATTTCCTATCTATGGTGTTAAATTTTTGTTTCAACTTGATTTTTCATGCACTAGTAGTTTGATGACTTGCATTTCATGATCTACATGACCATTGCATTAGACATACATAGTGAGAGCTAGTCAAGACTTTGCGAGCTTGCTCAAGCCATCCTAATATCCTTTCCCAATTAGAAAATTGGTGCGCAGATTGGTCGCAGTATGCTCACGTAGTGAATCCCGGAAGGTCCCCAAGAACAATGAACTCTACCTTTTTGCACAAAAAACAATGTAAAAGCATGAACGACAAGAAGCAAGAGACCAATTGGGTTCAATCTCCCCCCATGCCTTGTGTGAGCGCTTCACAAAGCATGTATTTTATGTATATTTTCATCTTCATGCTCAATAATAGCCCAATTTACAAAAATATGACAAGCTTTTAGCTTTTGAGTTTGCTTTTTACAAAAATAGGAAATAAAGCTAATGGACGGTGCCCATGAAGTCTTGGCACGCCCAACACAATGTCCCAAATAGAAATAACATATTCGTGCACATAGGTGCATACAAAATAATAATCAATAATCGATGCCTCAATAGACATAACAAAATATAGGCGTGGCGCCTATCAAAATATAATCCAAAGGTCGAATACTCGCTAGACTCCAATGCTTTCCTTCGCCACTGCTGCTATCTCTACACATCAACTGAAGCATTCACAATCGTTAGTAAAATAATACAATTAAACCGACAAAAGTGAATACCTAGTAGTCTTCAGCCACATAAATAAATCAATTGGTTAGAAATAAATCCTAACCTTAATTTATTACGAGTGCGCACTCTAAACTCATAAACATTTATTAATTTAATATGCATTTTGCGAAATCACCCGCTATGGAATCACCCATGTACACACTAAATTAATGAAACGCCCGAAAAGGAGAGGCGTCCCCATCAACTTCTCGCACAAAGAATCCACTTTGTGTATGAGCCCCGGTCATCTAAGTTTACGGAATCCACTGTAAAACCTCACGGAATCCACCGTGGAATATGCCTCCTGGCATCATACCCCCGGGGTGGGATAGCAATTGACCTCAATTGCTATTAGCTTAATGTGGAGCTAACAGAGTGGGGAAAGCATTTAAGTCTCTAGCATGCATCCATTGTGCTTCCTCTACAAGATGGTTCTTAAATTTTACTAGATATCTAGAATACCTTCGGCCAGTTCTAGTGGTCATGTAGTCAGTGTCTATGATGGCTTCTGGTTCAAGTATTTCAGTCTCTTCCTCTAATAAAGGTGGGTTTTCATAAACAGGGTGGACAGGTAATTGGCCTCTAAATGGTCTCATTAAACTAATGTGAAATGTATTGTGAATTTTCCAATGAGATGGTAATTCTAACTTGAATGCATTATCATTAATTTTATGAATGATTCTAAATGGTCCATAGAATCTAGGAGCTAATTTGACAACTGGATGTCTATCTACACTTTGCAATCTACGTTTTTCTATTCTCAGCCAAACATAATCATCAACTTTGAAATTCATGGCTTGTCTTTTCTTATTGGCTTGTTTGGTATATGATTGCTGGGCTTTAGCAATCATATCCTTAACCTCATCAAAAATACTATTATGCATAGTAGCAATATCATCAGCACTCTGAATTCTATTAGACAAAGATGCAACATGTGTAGATAATCTATATCCATAAATGACTTCAAAAGGTGCTTTCTTTGTAGATGTGTGTGGTGTATTGTTATATGCAAACTGTAATAAATGCAAATGAGTGTCCCATGTCTGAGGTTTAGAGATAGTATATGCACGTAAAAGATCTAGAATGGTGCTATTTGTGGCTTCTGTTTGTCCATTTGTTTCTGGATGAAATGCAGATGAGAAATCAATCTTTGTGCCTAGATTTGCAAACAGTGTAATCCAAAAATTGTTACAAAATCTAGAATCACGATCTAAAATAATCACTTTTGGCAATCCATGGTTAGTAAAAATAGTTTTAAAAAATAATTGTGCTGCTTGTGATGCTGTTAAAGTTTTCTTACATGGAATGAAATATGCTTGCTTACTAAATCTATCTATAACTGTCCAAATCATATCATGGTTAGATTTAGTATTTGGTAAACCAGTAATGAAATCCACAGAAATATGTTCCCAAGGTTTAGATGGAATAGACAAAGGCATTAGTAATCCATACTGTTTACCATGATGTCTTTTTATTCTTTGACAAATCAAACATTCAGAAACGAAATTAGATACATCTGCATCCATATGCGGCCAATAAAAATCTTCAGTTAACATACGTAATGTAGATATGATACCTCTATGACCTTGATATGGGGGACAATGAATTTCATTCAAAACAAAAGATCGGAATGGAATAGTAACACACAGTCTCTTTTCATAAAACATAAATCCATCATTATATGACAATGAATCAACAGGAATGAAATTATTTTGAATTAGTTTATTCCAATCAGAATGAAAAGTAATATCCTAGTGATATGTATCTTTCATAGCAATCAAAGAATCAAAAGATATGACAGAAATATTATGAATTGCAGGTCTTCTACTCAATGCATCAGCAACTACATTTTCTTTTCTAGGTTGGTATTGAATGATAGGATGAAAACTTTGAATAAAGGAAGCCCATTTGATATGACGGTTAGAGATTTGGGGTTGGCTAAGTAAATGTCTAATGCTTTGCTGATCGGTCTTTATCATGAATTTGGAACCCATTAAGTAGTGTTTCCATTGTCTTAATGCTTGTACTACTGCTAATAGTTCTTTGTCATAAGTGGAATATTTTAGCTCAGAGGGTTTCAGCTTAGAACTAGAATATGCTATTGGATGATTGTTTTGCATTAGTACGGCTCCTATTCCTGATCCGCTAGCATCGGTCACAACTAGAAAGAATGGTCTATTAAAGTCAGGCAATTGTAGAACAAGGGCATTGGTTAATGCACGTTTCAGTAAGTCAAAGGATTTCTGTTGATTTTCAGTCCATTGATAAGCAATTCCTTTCTTGAGAAGTTTGGTTAATGGTAAAGCAAGTAATGAAAAATTACGTACAAACTTCCTATAGAAACTAGCAAGACCAAGGAATGAACATAACTCATGTACATTTTTAGGAACAGGCCAATGCAATATTGCATCAATTTTCTTAGGATCAACTTTAATTCCTTCAAATGATACAATATGACCTAAGTACTCAATTTCTATCTTAAAGAATTCACTCTTTTCAGGATTTGCAAACAATTGATTTTCTTTTAGTAATTGAAAAACTAATGACAAATGCTCATAATGTTCTTTCTCATTTTGACTAAACACCAAAATATCATCAAAGAAAACAATCACACAGTACTGATATTTTAAAAAGATACGGTTCATCATTCTACTGAAGGTAGCAGGTGCATTAGTCAATCCGAATGGCATGACTAAGAATTCGTAATGGCCAAACTGTGTTCTAAATGTAGTCTTAAATATGTCAGATTTATCTAGCCTCACCTGATGATATCCAGACTTAAGGTCAATTTTACTAAATATAGAAGATCCTTGTAGTTTGTCCATAAGGTCATCAACTCTAGGTATAGGATACCTATTCTTTACAGTGATCTTATTTAAAGCTCGGTAGTCAATACACATACGATAGGTATTATTCTTTTTCTTGACTAAGAGTACAGGTGCATCGAATGGAGAACTGCTAGGTCGAATTAAACCTCTATTTAGTAATTCTTCAACTTGACTCTGGATTTCTTTTTGCTCTATCTGATTGTGCCTAATATGGTGCTTTGCAAGGTGGTTGTGTGCCAGGGATCAAATCAATCTTATGGTCTTCTGGACATGAAGGTGGTAAACCTGGTGGTAGGTCTTCTGCAAAACAGTCCTTAAAATATGCAAGAAATTCCTTATGCCTAGGGTGCATATGATTTTCCTTTGCTTGCAATTCATTCACCCAAATGAGATATGAGTTAGTACTCTTGCGTAATGCACGTTTTGCTTGAGTATGCGAAAGTAGTGGAAAAACATTAGATGCATGCATACCATATAATGTAATAGATTTTCCTTGAAAATTAATATTCATTGTGTGTGTGGAATAATCTATATTTGGATTATGCTAGTGTCGCCAAGGCATTCCTAAAATAATGTCACTCAACTGTAATGGAACAACTAAGAAATTTCTTCTTTCAGTGTATGAACCAATTTGAATCTCTAAATCTTGTACTTCTTGTGTACCATTATACCTAGTGCCTAAGAATGCAGCTTTTATGCGATAATGCGTAGGTACAGTCTGTAATTTTAATTCCTTTACCAATTTTGCTGAAATAAAGTCATGAGTACTACCGTCATCATGCAAGATAGTCTTTTCCTTTCCATGCACCAAACATTCCATAGTCAATAATGAATGTGGAGTAGGCATACCTGGTAAAGTGTCGGAAGTAGTAGTAGTATCATCCTCATCTTCAGTGAAATCAGGCATATCCTCATGCTCGTCTTCGTCCATGGCTCCAAGATAGTTGATATGTGCTGGTGGCTTCTTTGAATGACAATTTGCTGCGAGATGTCCAGGCTGGTGACATTTATAGCATACTATTGGCTTGGCTTTGGTTACATTATTTGCAATGGCTGGAAGTCTGGGTACATTTGGATTTGCTTGTGGAATAGGCTTAGGATTTGGATTGACATTGGATGGTAATGCAGGTGGTTTAGCCCAATTCTTGCGGAAAGATGGTGTAGAGAAACGACCTGGATTAAACCTTCTAAAATTGGAATTGAATTGTTTAGATCCATAATTACCATTGGCTTGGAATTGCTGTGGTCGTCTATCTCTACCGCGTAACTTATCTTCAGTATCGTGAGCTAGTGAGATGGCGTCTTCAAGGGTAGCAGGCTTGAACATGTTCAGTTCAGCGTAGTAATGCCCAAGGAGTCCAGACATATACTTCCGCTTATGTGTCGTCTCTGGTACGTCTTTAAGCATGCGTAGCTGTAGGAGTGCATTTCAAAAATGCTCTGTATACTGTGGAATAGGCTCACGATCCCGTTGTTGAAGTAAATCCCATTGCTTGATAGCCTTCTCATGAAATTGCAGTGGAAGGAATTCTGCGTGAACTTCTTCTTGAAATCTTCCCAAGTAGTAGGACATTCTATGCTCTGTCTACCAAATGATTAGTAACACACTTGATTTTATCTTTTTCTGGATAAGTTTCCTCATGGAAATAGTCATCAAACTGGCTAATGAATGATAAAATAGTCTTTCCTTCTCGTATGCCATTGAAAGTGCGAAATTTGAAACTTCGTTTACTTATCTTTGATTCCTTGCGAATGGTTTGTGCTTCAAGAGTGGCATCGATGGTACGTCGAATCAAATCTTCAGCTTGAGGTTCTTCTTTGTCGGTAGACGCTCTTTGTAATTTTGCCAATTGCGCTTGCAATGCTTGCCTAGCCCTTCGTTCTTCTTCCAATTGCAGCATGATTAGATCCAGCTTTTGTTCCATGGTAGGCTCAGGTAAGTTGTCTTCAGCCATAGGATCATCCATATGTGGTGTCGTCATCCTGTAAAACTCAAAAGACCTTTCTCACTCAAAATCAGGTTAGCGGGATGAGCGTAGCTCGAATTCGGGATTACAAGGCTATGTGTTTTTGGGTATTTCTTTCTCAATTTTTAGAAAATCTGCAATATTTCGTTCTTCATATGCTGAAAATACTTCAGCGGACCTGTGGATGGGTAGAATACCTTGCCACGAACAACTTTGCAGTTTAGAGTTTCTGCGCAGGAACAACCCTTCTAGGAGTTTTGAGCACTAGTCAGTTCTGACTCCAGTTGACTAGTCTGACTTGCAGAGTTGCAGACTTGTAGAACTTAGTGAACTTGCAAAACTTGATTACAATCGACTTGCAGGACTTGACTTCAGAAGTGCAGGACCTGAAGTTGCTGACTTGCAGAGTGGAGATTTGTCTTGTCTGACTTAAGTAATGTAACTTAGCTTTAATGGATTAAGCTATAAGCTTAATCGTTGAATTTTCGTGGGGGAGGGGGGGGGCATTTTCTGCACGGCGCGAAAAACGCGGACACCTCTTGAGATACCACGATGACGATTTGATGGAGATAAGCCTTGTAAGGCTTCTAATCAAATTGGTTAAGTATTAACTTGAAGCTTTGAAGCTTAATGAAGGAAAAAGTTACTCTTTTTGTTTGTTATCCACGATTTTGGTGAAGGAGATGAATGTGTGGTCCTCCGGCTGTACAGCCTGGTCCTTCGCGATTTGAGAGTAGAAACAGGGGTTCTTGATCGCCAGAAGTCTGCCTGTATCGACGGTTCGCGAGAGATTGACCGTAGAGCCCGATCGTTCCAGGAGCTCCGCCTTCGCACGAGATGGGTAGCGATTGGAAGCTCTTGATCTCAGCTCCGCTCTGATACCACTGGTGCGCAGATCGGTCACAGTATGCTCACGTAGTGAATCCCGAAAGGTCCCCAAGAACAATGAACTCTACCTTTTTGCACAAAAAACAATGTAAAAGCGTGAACGACAAGAAGCAAGAGACCAATTGGGTTCAATCTCCCCCCATGCCTTGTGTGAGCACTTCACAAAGCATGTATTTTATGTATATTTCCATCTTCATGCTCAATAATAGCCCAATTTACAAAAATATGACAAGCTTTTAGCTTTTGAGTTTGCTTTTTACAAAAATAGGAAATAAAGCTAATGGACGGTGCCCATGAAGTCTTGGCACGCCCAACACAATGTCCCAAATAGAAATAACATATCCATGCGCATAGGCGCATACAAAATAATAATCAATAATCGATGCCTCAATAGACATAACAAAATATAGGCATGGCGCCTATCAAAATATAATCCAAAGGTCGAATGCTCACTAGACTTCAATGCTTTCCTCCGCCACTGCTGCTATCTCTACACATCAACTGAAGCATTCACAATCGTTAGTAAAATAATACAATTAAACCAACAAAAGTGAATACCTAGCAGTCTTCAGCCACATAAATAAATCAATTGGTTAGAAATAAATCCTAACCTTAATTTATTACAAGTGCGCACTCTAAACTCATAAACCTTTATTAATTTAATATGCATTTTACGGAATCACTTGCTATGGAATCACCCATGTACATACTAAATTAATGAAACACCCGAAAAGGACAGGCGTCCCCATCAACTTCTTGCACAAAGAATCCACTTTGTGTATGAGCCCCGGTCATCTAAGTTTATGGAATCCACCGTAAAACCTCACGGAATCCACCGTGGAATATGCCTCCTGGCATCATAAATTCTCCATGCAAAATTTCCATATTGTATAATTATCATTATCTAGCTTTTCACCCACTATCTATGTAATATTGTCTGTCCTCTCACGGAAGTTACTATATATATATATATATATTCGCTATATCACGTGCATTCAAGGCCTATTTATAAATATCCTTATTTGTGAATTTTTATTGAATAAAACATAACCCATTTTGTATTACACCTTTGTGTATGTAAAAAATATATAAAAATAATATTTTAAAAATACGTTATTTTGAACCCATTAAATGCACACATATATTCATGAGTAATGCACCTGAGTCTATCCTATCAGCATTTGCCATGTTTGCAACTCTATATCTTTAGTGCAATATTCAAGCTGTCAATGCTTGACTCCCTCCTGTAGATAAGATGTCTTTTTACTGATAAAATGCTTGCATAACATTCAAGCACACAAAGTACATTTGTATCTACTCAACATGTAGTATAGTCATAGCTCATTCTAGACATGTAGCATGCATTAGTTTTCCAATTAGAATCCCAAAAACCTTCAACCAACCAACAAGGTATGTCACCTTTTAGACATGAAATTTCAATCCTAGAGTAAATGTCATTAGAGACACTACAATAGCCAATGTATTTCAGTTGAATAACATCCATAGACATCTCCAAATAATTGCCATGACATCTGTAGGCAATAACATATCATTTGCTGTAGAAGGCATTATGCATAAATGAAGAGGAGCCCTTCAATTTCCACTAACAAACAAGAGGTCTAAAGCAATTAGCAATAAAAACTCTATATAACTAGAGTATTTTCTAATTAAAATAGCCTCAAGACCTTTTAGCCATGTGTTATAACCTTTGGAAGGCGATTTGTAGCCATGTGTGCATCAATGCTTATACCTACATCAAATAGTAGCTTGAGGACCAAGAAGCCTTTCACAAGCTGACTAGCAACCAAACCTATTAATCTAGCTATGAATGAATCCCAAATTGAGGATTTAGTGGTCATTAGCATCCATAGATTATCATCAACCATACATCATCATCTAAGCTTTAATGGTCAACACTCCAAGCTTCAATGAGCTCCTAATAAAAAAGTGTGCAATAGTTATAACATGTATGATAACACATAGTTTGTCATATATAGCAGATAGGTGACTTTTGGTCCATTCAAATGGTGTCTAGATGTACAAGCATTATGCCATATTACTTGCCAAACATCTCATTGACATTTGAGTGTGCCAAGATCAAGCATTCACTAGTTGGAATTCTCAGAGGTTTAGGTTAGGAAACATGCACAAAATTCATGGAGATTTTTGATATGTTGCTACTTCTCATAATGTGTTTCTCATAATGCCCGTTGTGGTCTTTCCATTGAGCTAAATGTGCTTAGAGTTTAGTAGAGGACTTGTAGTGATTCTCAATCAAATAGTGATTTGAGATAGTAGCCCTTCAAATGCCTGATGCTATCCACACTGTCCTAAAAATAGGCACTAGTCTCCGCATGTCTTGTAGTTCATCTCTTGCTCTAGTTTCAACAAATAAAAACCTGCTTTGATACCATGTCAAAGAAAAAGAGAGAGAATAGAGGCAAAGAGTTGGAGTAGTAAATGGAGAAATCGGCTCTCATCCATCTTCTTCTTCATTATTCTTCATTATCTTCACCACACTAAGGGTAACATACAATAGTATTATTGTCTAGGTCTACCACTAACTAAGGTTCTAAGTGAGGTTGAGTTATCGACTCAACTTATTTACCACCCACACTGTAATGCTAAGCTACAACTGGATAAGTTGGATACACTAATGAGCTTGATCTTTAACAATGCTTCAACCTACTTCGTATAGTAATCCATTGTGATTAGAATATAGTTGTTTTTATTGTAGGATACTGCAAGTTTGATAGGGCTAACAAAGACTACTCCCCATTTTTGAAAGGGTTCTAGCAGCAAGATTTGGTTGAAGGGGTAACCAATCTTAAGGTAGGGGTAGATCAAGCCTCTAAAAGACATCACACTTTGAACAAATTTGTTGACATATCTATGCATGGTTGGCCACCATAGTCCTGCTTGTTGATTTTTTTAAAATTGTAACATCTATTGCAATGTGGCCTCTAGCAATACCATGATGGGCTTCTTCCATTACTGCATCTTTCTCCATAGGAAGAATGGCACATTGCAACACTCTAGACAACATTCTATGGTAGATCTTTAGCCCAAGGTAGATTCAAAACATTGACTCTACAGAGTTGGTCATTTCCACTAGTCCATTAAAAAATGGTTTGAGACTTGTCTTGAATCCAAGAAAACCAGCACTTCTTCATACCATGTCTAGGGAGGACTGGGTGGGTCAGATTAGTTGCTGTATGAAATAGTTGGGCATCTGAAAAGTCATCATCTACTTCAAGGGAAGCTTCTCTAAAATCAATCTGAGAAAGGAAGTTTGCAATTACATGATGTGCTCCAATTCTATGCACCACCTTGAAATCGAATTCTCGGAGCAAGAGGATCCAACGAGAACCAAGTACATTAGAGCAGAATGATCCACATGGAAGACAAATGAATGGCCTAGGAGATAAGGTCATAATTTCTTTATGGAATAGATCATTCAAAGGCGTTTCCTTTTTGCTATAGAATAAATTTTCTCACCAACAAAGAACCATCTACTGGCATAGAAAATAGGATAAAACTAAAAATTGGTCTATTGTTGCATAATTACATTGCCTTTTGCAATATCTAAGGCATTTGCAAAGACATGGAAAGATTTTCTCCAATGTAGTAGCACCAAGATGGGGGCCTTAGATAGTAGGAGCTAAAGACATCATAATGCTACATTTTCCACCTCATTCCTCCATATAAAGGTTTCTTTTGGGATTTGGGCTAGACAATTTATAGGATAGCCATGAGGGTGAGAGGAGGTGTAAATGCCATCCATACTAACAAACATGCCCAAGAAATTGTAGTATTATAGATGGATAATTGGGTATTGGGACCTACATAATGGTAGCTACCTTATTGGAATCCACAGCAATACCATTATCTAAAATAATGTGACCCAAAGCAACACCAGCTTTCACAGCAAATATACATTTCATGGGATTCAAGAAGCTGACTCCCTGGCATTTGGTAAAGCAAAGCCAAAGATAATGTAAGTGAAGCAAAAGTGTGCCAAAGACACTGAAGTCTTCCAAGAATAGTCACATGAAGTCTATTAGGTAGGGCAAAAAAAATTATGCATATCCTATTGAAAGGAAGTCTAGGCCCAAACCACATTACTGCACATATAAAGACACCCCATGCCATGATGAAAACAATTTTTTTTTGATCCTCCAAAGAAAGCCGAACCTAGTTGTAATTGCCAAATCCATCCAAGAAGGAATACATCTCATGACTAGCAACCTCATCTAGAATGCTCTCAAGGTAAGAAGTGGGGAACATATGTGCATATTCATGTGATACCTCTACATGCAAACTAGCACAAGAACTAGTTTAAGAGGAATTCAATGGTGATAAAATCAAGGATCCAATCCTTTCATTTTAGAGCAATCAAAAGCAAAGATATCCTTGAATTCTATCATGAGGGTGATAAGTTGGTCTCAGAAGTTAGGATGTAAGTGAGCACTGATCTTCATGAGCTTTGTTTCTTTTGAACCTAGGTAGACTAATGTGAGGGCATGACCCTTGTGACCTTTTGCATTTGTGCTTCAAACTCTCTCTCCTATCTGAGCACATCTAAATTTTTTGATTTGGTTATAGCCATAGCTTGAGCTTCTTTTTCTTTGGAGTCTGTATCCTTTATTTCTATATTATCGATGTTTGGGTCTTGTGTTGGGATCGGCTCTTAGGCAAAGCTCTTAGGAAAATTGAAGTGGTGAATACTAATTTAAGTATTGCTAACTAATTTGTAGAACATCTACTAGAAAAAATGGTTCTAAATGGGCATGAGTTACCATAAATCTAGCTTCCTTATTGTCATCCAAGACATCCACCATATTGATAGTTGATAGTTTTTGCAACCACTAATCTCCATATTATAGATGGATGCACAATTTTGTTTATGCAACCACTAACCTCCATACTACTAATGCAAGCACAATTTTGTTTGAAATTTTTGGATTTTATTATGATCTTAACAAATTGTTATCCAGTCACAATCCTAATTATGACTGCTTGACGACACAACTAGGTCCATTTGAGTAGTAGGCAATAATAAATTTACCTACATACTAGCAGAATATTGTTTATAACTTGATTCCAGAATCTTAGAAAAATGATTGGAATAGTAGGATCAGATAATGGTATTGATGGATTTGGCTCCTAATGCACCTTACTGGTGCACAGATCGGATGTTGTATGCGTACATAGCGAGCACCGGAAGGTCCCCAATAACAAAAGAACTCTACTTTTGCACAAAAAACAAGAGAGAAGACTTGCACGACATGAAGCAAAAGACTAATTGGGCACAATCTCCCCCCATGCCTTGTGTGTGCGCTCCACAAAGCATGTATTTCATATATTATTCCTCTCCAAGCTCAAAAATATAGCCCAATTTACAATTAGCACACTTTAGCTTTTGTGTTTGCTTTTGTCCAACTAAAGATTTAAAGAAATTGGGCACCCAAAGAATCGGACTGTGCCCAAATATAATGTCCAATAACAAATATTTAAATCATCGCCCATGCGCATACAAAATAATAAATAAATGTCAGGCGCTTCAATAATTAAGCGTGTCAAAATAAATATTAGCGCCATGTCTAAGATGCGTGCCCATCAAAATGATAATTTCTTCTAAATAACTTGAATACACGCTATCACCCAATGCTTCCCAACGCCACCGCTGCCTGCTCTACACATCAACTAAAGCATTCATAATTGTTAGAAAATAATAAAATTAAACCAAAAAAAGTGAATACCTAGCAGTCTTTGGCTACAAAATAAATAAATTGGTTAGAACTCAATCCTAACCTTAATTTATTAGAAGTGCACACTCTAAACTCATAAACATCCATTAATTTAAATATGTATTTTGCGGAATCACCCACTTGCACATTAAATTAACAAGACACCCGAAAAGGACATGCGTCCCTATCGACTTTTCGCACAAGGAATCCACCTTATGTATGAGCCCCGGCAACAAATATAATTTTACGGAATCCACTACTCACGGAATCCATTGTGGAATATGCCTCCTGGCATCATACCCTCGTGGTGGGATAGCAATTGTCCTCAATTGCTATTAGCTCAATGTGGAGCTAGCAGTGAGGGGTAAGCACTTAGGTCTCGACGAGCGTGCATCCATTGGGCCTCTTCAACTAGATGATTTTTAAACTTAACCAAATATCTAGAATATCTACGGCCAGTTCTAGTGGCCATAAAGTCAGTATCTAGAATAGTTTCAGGCTCAAGGATTTCAGTTTCTTCTTCTAACAAAGGAGGGTTTTCATAGACAGGATGTACAGGTAATTGGCCTCTAAAAGGTCATAACAAATTGATATGAAAAGTGTTATGGATTTTCCAGTGTTGTGGTAATTCTAGTTTAAATGCATTGTCATTGATTTTGTGAATGATCTTGAAAGGTCCATAAAATCTAGGAGCTAACTTTACAATAGGGTGTTTTTCAACACTTTGTAATCTTCTCTTTTCAATGCATAACCAAAAATAATCATCAACTTTGAAACTCATAGCTTTTCTTTTCTTGTTGGCTTGTTGTGTATGATTGCTAGGCTTTCGCAATCATATCTTTAACTTCATAAAAAATAGTACCATGCATGTTAGCAATATCATCAGCAGCTTGAACTTTGTTTGACAATGATGTAACTGGGGTAGGTAATCTATATCCATAAATGATTTCAAATTGTGCTTTTTGTGTAGCTGTATGTGGTGTGTTATTGTATGCAAACTGAAGTAAATGTAAATGGGTATCCCATGTTTGTGGTTTTGAAATTGTGTATGCACACAAAAGATCTAAAATGGTATTGTTAGTAGCTTCTGTTTGCCCATTTGTTTCAGGATGAAATGTAGATGAAAAATCAATCTTTGTTCCTAAATTAGCAAACAAAGTAATCCAAAAATTATTGCAAAATCTAGAATCACGATTAGAAATAATAACTTTTGGCAAACCATGATTAGTGAAAACTGTTTTAAAAAACAATTGAGCAGCTTGAGATGTAGTTAATGTTTTCTTGAATGGAATGAAATATGCTTGTTTGCTAAACCTATCGGCAATAGTCCAAATCATGTCATGATTAGCTTTAGTGTTAGGCAAACCAGTGATAAAATCCATTGAGATTTGTTCCCATGGTCGTTTTGGAATTGGTAAAGGCATTAATAAACCATATTGTTTACCATGGTGTCATTTAACTCTTTGGCAAATTAAACATTCAGATACAAAGTTAGATACATCAAATTCCATGTGTGGCCAAGAAAAATCTTCAATCAGTGTACGCAAAGTGGAAATAATTCATCTATGGCCTTGGTATGGGGAACAATGAATCCATTAGTGTAAGACAATGAATCAATGGGAATCCAGTTATTTGCAACTAATTTATTCCAATCAGCTTGAAAACTAGGGTCTTGGTCGTAGGTATCTTTCATAGGGAGAAGAGAGTCAAAAGATATCACAGAGATATTATGAATAGTCGGTCTTCTACTTAAAGCATCGGCAACGACATTTTCTTTTTCGGGTTGATATTGTATGAGTGGATAAAAACTTTGAATAAAAACAACCCATTTAATGTGTCAGTCAGATATTTGTGGTTGACTAAGGAGATGTTTAATGCTTTGTTGGTCAGTTTTGATTATGAATTCAGATCCCATTAAATAATGATTCCATTGATATAAAGATGTACTATAGCTAGCAATTCCTTATTATAGGTAGAATACTTAAGTTCAGAGGGTTTAAGTTTGCAGCTAGAGTAGGCTATGGGATGGGAATCTTGCATAAGGACTGCTCCTATTCCAGATCCACTAGCATCAGTGACTACTATGAAAAATGATCTATTAAATTCAGGTAATTGCAATACAGGAGCATGAGTTAAAGCATGTTTCAGTAAATTAAAGGACTTTTGTTGATTGTCAGACCAATGATACACAATGCCTTTCTTTAATAATTTTGTCAAAGGTAATGCAAGCAATGAAAAATTTCTCACAAATTTTCTATAAAAGCTAGCAAGACCTAAGAAAGAACGTAATTCGTGCACATTTTTAGGTATCGGCCAATTCAAAATTGCTTCTATCTTTTTAGAGTCAACTTTAATACCTTCAGATGAAACAATATGTCCTAGGTATTCAATTTGTGTTTGAAAAAAATCACTCTTTTCAAGATTAGCATATAATTGATTATCTTTCAATAATTTGAAAACCAAAGATAAATGTTCATAATGCTCGTTTTCATTCTTATTGAAAACCAATATGTCATCAAAGAAAACAATGACACAATGCTGATGCTTCAAAAATATGCGATTCATCATACGACTGAATGTGACTGGTGCATTAGTTAAACACAAAGGCATAAAAAGGAATTCATAGTGTCCAAATTGCGTTCTAAATGCAATTTTGAATATATCAGATGTGTCCAATTGTACTTGATGGTATCCAGATTTAAGTTCTATCTTGCTAAATATTGTAGATCCTTGTAGTTTGTCCATAAGATCATCTACCCTAGGAATTGGATATCTATTCTTAACATTGATCTTATCTAGGGCACGATAATCAATGCACATCCTATAGGTATTGTTTGTCTTCTTCACTAATAGGACAAGTGCACCAAATGGAGAACTACTAGGTCTAATGAGTCCTTGGGTTAACAATTCTTCAACTTGGGCTTGAATTTCTTTCTGTTCAATTTGATTATGTCTATATGGTGCAGCTTTACATGGTGGTTGTGATCCACGAATTAGGTCTATTTTGTGATCTTCGGGACGTATAGGTAGTAAGCCAGGTGGTAAGTCAGCAGTAAAACAATCTTGAAATTGTGAAAGGAATTGTGCATGCCTAGGATGCATCTGATTTTCTTTAGCTTCAATTTCATTCACCCATATTAAGTAGGATTTGCTACCTTTTCGTAATGCACGTTTAGCTTGTGTATGACTAAGCAATGGAAAATTATCAAAAGTGTGCATACCATGCAATGTGATTTGTTTTCCATTACAATGAATCTTCATTATGCGTGGAATAATCTATATCGGGATTATACTAATGACGCCAAGGCATTCCTAAGATCATATGTCACTACATTGTAAAGGCACAACTAAGAAATTTTTTACATTCAACATAATCACTAATTTTAATTTCTAAGTCATGCACTTCTTGTGTTCCATTGTATCTAGTGCCTAAGAATGTAGCCTTGATGCGATAATGAGTAGAAACAGTATGTAAATTCAATTCTTTGACTAATTTTGCAGAAACAAAGTCATGTGTGCTCCCATCATCATGTAAAACAATCTTTTCTTTACCATGCAGAAGACATTTCATCGTTAATAAAGAATGAGGATTTGGCATACCTAGTAAAGTATCTGGAGTAGTACCGATATCGTCATTGTCTTTCGTGAAATCTGGCATTTCTTCATGTTTTTCATCTTTTGTTGCTCCGAAATAGTTGATGTGAACAGTTGGATTTTTGGATTGACAATTCGCCGCTAGATGTCCAGGTTGATGAAATTTGTAACAGACTATAGGTTTGGCTTTAGAGACATTATTGGTAATAGCTGGAAGTTTAGGAATGTTGGAATTTGGTTGGAAAGATGGCTTAGGATTTGGATTTGTGTTTGACGATAAAGTAGGAGGTCGTGTCCAAGATTTACGGAATGAAGATGGAAGGAAACGGTTTTGATTGAATCTTCAAATATTTGAATTTAATTGTTTTGAACCAAAGTTACCATTAGTGTGAAATTGTTGTGGTCACTTCTCTCGTCCTCAAATTTTGTATTCAGTATCATGGGCCAAAGAAATTGCATCTCGAGAGTTGTTGGCTTAAACATGTTCACCTCCGCATAAAAATGTCAAAGTAAGCCAAACATAAGTAGATTGCGCTTCAAGTGTCGCATTGATCGTACGCGTATAAGATCTTCAGACTACAGTCCATCTTGGTCGGCGATAGATCGTTGCAGATTGGCCAATTGAGCTTGCAAAGTTTGATGTGCTCTTCGTTCCTCTTGAAGCTGCATCATAATTAGGTCTAGTTTTTGCTCCATCGTTGGTTCCGGTAAATCACCTTCGGCCATAAAATCTTCCATGGTTTGATTGGACATCCTGCAAAATTCCAAAAGACCTCACACACTCGAAATCTTGCTAGCGGGATGAGCGTAGCTCAAAGTCGGGTTTACAAGGCTTATTTCTCTCTTTTTTTAAAAATGGCTTTTGTAGTATTTCTTCTTTGCGGATGCTGAATTTGATATTACGATCTTCTTCCAAGAGCATACTTCGTGCGTGTAGACTGCGTGTAGCAATCTGTTTGCTGGAATTGAACTTTGTCTGTCCCCATGTGTGAACAAGGGCTTGCAAGGAAGTTGAAAACGAGCTCGTGTTTGATTCAGTGGGAACTGCTGCTATGGAGGGATTTGAAATTGAAATTTGAAACTTTAGGAAGCATGGAACTTTGAAGCTTTAGAATATAAAGCTTAATGAATTTTTGGAAATCATCCAGGACAAAAGGAAGGTGGCAGAATCGGCGACGTGCAGTACATGTTGCCGTCGCAGAGACAGAGGAACTGTGGGCTTTAAGCTTCTTATAAATCTTAATAAGCTTTCTAATCTCAAAATTTATAAATTGCTTATCTGTTTCTGAGAAAAAAAAAGGTCTTGTTGAAGAAGTATCCCGGGTGGTCCTTCACGATCCAAGTGCGTAGCAGGGGTTCTTCACTGTCAGGAACACGCTGGTATTGACAGATTGCTGCGAGACTGACTGTAGAGCTCAATCCTTTTAGGAGCTTCACCTTTGCGTGAGATGGTAAGCGATTGGAAACCCTTGATCTCAACTTCGCTCTGATACCACTGGTGCACAGATCGGATATTGTATGCGTATGTAGCGAGCGTCGAAAATAACAAAAGAACTCTACTTTTGCACAAAAAACAAGAGAGAAGACTTACGCGACATAAAAAAAAAGACTAATTGGGTACAATCTCTCCCCATGCCTTGTGTGAGCGCTCCACAAAGCATGTATTTCATATATTATTCCTCTCCAAGCTCAAAAAATAGCCCAATTTACAATTAGCATGCTTTAGCTTTTATGTTTGCTTTTGTCCAACTAAAGAATTAAAGCAATTGGACACCCAAAGAGTCCGGTTGTGTCCGAATACAATGTCCAATAACAAATATTTAAATCGTGTGTCCATACGCATACAAAATAATAAATAAATGTCAGGTGCTTCAATAAATAAGCACGTCAAAATAAATATTGGCTCCACGTCTAAGATGGGTGTCCATAAAAATGATAACTTCTTCTAAATAACTTGAATACATACTATCCCTCAATGCTTTCCAATGCCACCGTTGCCTGCTCTGCACATCAATTGAAGCATTCACAATTGTTAGAAAATAATAAAATTCAACTAACAAAAGTGAATACCTAGCAGTCTTTAGCTACAAAATAAATAAATTGGTTAGAACTCAATCCTAACCTTAATTTATTACGAGTGCACACTCTAAACTCATAAACGTCCATTAATTTAAATATGTATTTTGTGGAATCACCCACTTGCACATTAAATTAACAAGACGCCCAAAAAGAATAGGCGTCCCCATCGACTTTTCACATAAGGAATCCACCTTGTGTATGAGTTGCGGCAACAAATATAATTTTACGGAATCCACCACAAAACCTCACGGAATCCACCGTGGAATATGCCTCCTGGCATCACTTACAAACTTCCTTCTCTAGTGTAGATGTAGCCAGGACCACAACTTTGGGTTTTGGTAGTATAAGCTAATCCAATTGAATCATCTCTAGCAAGTGATCCTTGAATGTTGGGATGAAATTTAGTAGGTCTCTTAAGGGGAGAGTGTTGGAGATTGGGCCAAATGTGGGTATTATACTAGCAGTCCTCTGTATTGTGGGTAGTTTTATGAAAAATGCCACACCACTGCTAATTGAGACTACATTCAATAGCGAGATGACTCAGATTACTACACTTGGTACACTAGCACCATTTGAGAGTTTATATCCCTTGTCCTTCTTGTTAAACTTTCTGGGCTTCTAGCATTCTTGATCCTCAGAGTCCTCCTCCTCACTGCTGCTACTCTCTTTCTCTAGGTTTAAATCCATGCTGGAGTCACTAAGTTCTATATGACACTGAGTTCCTCCCTTTTTCTTAAACATCTCAATAGGTTATTATCAAATGGATATTTCAAAGCCAAAGCTTTATAAATATCCTAATTGAAGCCTTGCTCATATAGAGAGTGTAATATTTCCTTAAGGGGATGGGTGTTCAAGGATATATAGCCTCTCAAGTCCTAAATTGTATAGCTTTGGACCGTGACATCATCTTGCTTGAGCCTATGTAGTCTCTCTAGCTTTTAAGCATTGGTCCTATCTGGTTGGAACTGTGAGTGAAGCGTTATTCTAGCATTGTCACATGTTGCTGAATTGTCTTTTGCTATGAGCCAAGATGTAAGGTGCTGCCTATCAGCTATTCGGGCACATATTTAGCAGTCCATCAAGAGACAAATCTAAGCGATACTACTCGGCACTCCCATGGAATGTTATGGGGTTTTCCGCCTAGGGTTTCTCGAGTCCACCTCGCAACAGAACGTTTGTGACCAGAACCCACTGGGATCGACCTAAAATTTGGGTCCGGTAGTGGTCAAGGTCTCCTAATAGCATTTTAGTGTCAGATCCTGGACATCCTACTTTATGCAGAGATACCCAAGACGAAGCAGATCCATGCTGCACTTGGTTCAAAGAGAATGGGAAATGAAAGGGATGTGTCACTCAACCTCTCTACCCATAGGGCATAGTCCCATTCCAATCCCCTAAAATGGCATGAATCGGGGTTCTAACATAACACTTACTAAGGATTGGTCATTGGTAAAACCTTGTGAGAAGCCTCCTAGTTCTCCGGGACCACCCTGCCATAGGACGAACCCGTTGGGGGTTCCGCCCATCCACTTCCCTCAATGAGCATTCTTTAGATATCTAATTAGGTCCTACCACATTTATATGTGACATTTAAAATCAGCTTCCTTAATTAAGCCTTTTAGGGAATAGGGTTCATTCGTGTAACTTATAGCACTAATACAAAAACAGAGCAAGCAGTCCTTTTGACAAACAAGTTTCTTAACTTATCTTCAAGTTAATCTTTGCCTCCTTCTCATACAGGAGAAATTATATGTCCCTTCTTCCCTGCAAAAGTACCCAATCCAGATCACATGGCACCATAATTTCCATCCTTTATCTAGAATAGGATCTTCCAATGCCACAAATGTTGGGGCCATGAGGATCCTCAACTTTGTTCCAAACTTGGAAAGGGGCACCAAGAACTCCACGTGATCCACAAGCTGCCTAGGAGTGAAATATCATTTCCGTGGTTGGCCTTTCCACCACTCGACCTTCAGCCCGTGAATCGAGCAGTGCCCTTCTCGGGTTAATCCGTGGTGCAATCTTGGAGATGATCCACCCGTGCAAAATATCATTTCCTTAATTAATTCATTTAAGAATAAAGCATAGTCAAGGCAATCAGCCCTAATATCATATTTCAGAAAACATTCTTTTATTCCCATGGCAACTTATCATCACAGACCCCTGCCATGAATTTACCACCAATCAAAGCACTTGGAATAATCATCCAGACCACAATCCAACAATCAATTGAATGTAAAAGCATTTAGGGTGTTGTTTAATCAACACACAAAACCAATTGCATTTTTCCAAACAATGCAAGCATAGACGTGATAACATTTTCATCTACCGCTTCAGTGTAGATGTGTTTATCATACATGGATGAATGCAATTTTCTTTTTCATAGTTTCAACTCTTGCACTTGAATATGCATTCTACAATTATAAAGATAGAATTTATCCCTTTCAATGACCTATTCTCATGTGGCATAGTATGGGACCTAATGTATCTTATGTGGGAATCAAAGCAAGAATCTAACAATTTGGAAATGTATTACTTATATCTGGTACCGTGTTTGTATTGATAGTGATTCCCTTGCCCAAAGCTTTGTTGCTGGTTGTGGGATTGCCATCCACACGTGACATCCTTCGCTTGGGGGCCATCGGTCACAAGTAGATTTGAGAGATAAAGAAGGAGGAATGAATTTGAGATGGGAGAGCATAAGAGAAGATTTCTTAGTCAAAGTCCAAGATAGGGGGAATTGAGCTAACTCTCTCCCTCATAGCCTCTCAAGGTAACGTCTCTCTCTCTCTCTCTCTCTCTCTCTCTCTCTCTCTCTCTCTCTCTCTCTCTCTCTCTCTCTCTCTCTCTCTCTCTCTCTCTCTCTCTCTCTCTCTCTCTCTCTCGGTCTCCTTGTGCTCCCTTGTGCCTCTCTAATTTCTACCCATGCCTTATATTTATAGCTAACAAGAGAAGAAGGATTGTGGCTCTGAGAATAACCGCTCTTTGTGGAGGGGATCTTGGAAAAATAAGTGATCTGATGCTCAAATCATAAATTTGATGGTTCCATTGGCTCCAAAAGGGGGGTAAAACTCCAAGACACTTGATTAGAAATCTTTCAAATCACTCCTTCTTTTTCTCCCTATTCGAAGAATTGTTTACTATCTGTAAAGTGTGATCGCGACGTGCACGATTTTGCCAATCCTTAAATTTTTTGTATTAAATCTCCAAAACTAGCTAAAAAATCACTTGCTTTTTTTTACATGACATCAAGTTTTAGAAATTTCCACATCTTTTTAGGATATTTACAATAAGTAATATCTAAAATATGCTATTTTTTTCCAAAAATCTAATATTTTTGGACCATCCATACTATACACGTTAACACTAGTGATTAATATGGCTCATAACTCTCGTTCACATTGTAACTTTCGTGAAGAGTGGCTACAGTCCTTGTCAATCCGAGAAAATTGTCGAATTATGACTCTCATTTTTTTCATTTTTAATTAAATAAAAATTGTTATTTATTAATGTTAGTTAGTTTTTTAAAATTTAGTTAGTAACCTTACTAACTTATTAATTGACTAACAAACTTTTGAACTAACCAACTAATTTTTAATTATGTGGAAGTATTACATCCTCCTCCCCTTAGAGAAATGGAGATGTCCTCATCTTGAGAGAACTGGGGGTTTCATTTTGGAACCTGTGGGGTAAGACCCATCATGCATTTGTTACGACACTCTAACCACTCATAAGCATGCGCTCTTTTAAAATAACAAATTATTGTATGTGATATATCTAAGTTTGGATTATAATAGAAAATTTATTGTAGTTACATCTCATGAATATCTTCTAGGTTTTTCCTAAGTATCTAATAATTTCTTGCTAGGTTCTGGATCACTGAAGATTGTACAACTCCATTTCTTGTAAGTTCAAGTTCTCTTTGAGTCATGTTGGGACAATTGACGTGGATATGCCCAATGTTGTGGCACTGGGAGCATCATTGTTTAGGGTGCTTTGGACATTTCTTTTTGAAATGACCTAGCTCCTTGCAATAGAAATAGTGAGGAACATTATCACTTATGGTCACAAGATTCTTGGTTGTCTTTGGCAGGATTTTCTTCTTTAGACCAAATTGCCCTAGGATCCTTTTAGCGGACCGAAGTGGTCCTTTATCTCGAAAACTCTGTTTCCAAATTGTCCTCTTCTTAGATTTGGACTAAGTTGAGAAGAAACAACTTAGGAGAAATTCATTGCAAGTTATAACAGTCATTCCTTGCTAAAGTACCTTTGATCACTTATATAAGTTCTAGGTTCAAAATTTATGCAACTTGTTTTGCTCGGGTTAACTGTAGTTACAAGAGTAAGGTTTAGCCCAATACAAGTTGTATTATATGTCGATAAGATTTCTAGGATTTTTTATCATCTTGAAGGAGTGTAGTGGTTCTAGGTCTTCTTCTTCATCCGATTCTTGTATATATCCAAAGACAGTACTTGTGTAGCTTTGTTTTCTTGGAGGCTCAATATCTTCAGGGCAACCTACTTGGACATGCCCTAGCTCATTGCAGTGGAAGCATCGATGGTTAGGACATCTCCTACGAATGTGACCTATCTCTTCGTCGCAGGTGTGGCATTTCTTGTCCTGATCTCAAAAATTGTCAAGAAACACGGATCTAGAGCATGGCAGAAACACAGACCAAGCTCATGATGACATAGACAAGTAGAGACAAACTGTTACACAAGTGAATTAGGTTCCAAGATGGAAGCTTGGACTCATAAACAAAATCTTGTGTAGGATTGACAAGGACAAGACACTTAACTAAAAGTACAAAGCATCATGACATTGTATTCTTCCCATATGAAAAGTGGTAGTCAAGTACAATGCTTTATAGTTGTTGGATGGTAGTAGTTTTCCCTTTCTGTGCATATGGGATTCAGTCTGCCTACATGTCCTAAGGCCAGAACTACCTCATACAAAGAGGCTACAATAGGTGTGATTGCAAATATTTCAACACCTCTTCTCAATTACCACTAGAAAGTACAAAGTGTGTAGAGGCTTTCGTGAGAGCAACACTTGCAAAGTGTGGGCACACCATAAACTTGGCAAAACACCAGAGGGTGTCACAGAAAAGGCTATGTGTGGGTACCACAAACATGATGGTCATCGAGAGGCTGTAGTAGGGGCCTTACACAGACTGTAGTACAAGGCTACATGAGGAGTTTACAAGCTTATGTCAGAAGCATTAGGGCTAGGAATTACAAGGTTAAAAAAGTAAATAAAAAATAAGATCAGCGACCATGAAACCCTTGCAGTTCTTAGCATTTCTTTTGATATAGATATTATGTTTATTGCAGGTCTTCTTATTAATGTAGTCTAGCTTGATCTTGTACTTATTCTTCACTTTTCTTTCAGCTTCAGTGTCCACCACCTTGATCTTTTGGTCCCTTCTTCTAGGTTCTCCTGGTCTTCTTCTTTATTGACTTTGTTTGCATCGGTTGCATCAGTTTTCATGTCCATGTCCCCTTCAAGCAAAGGTATCATCTTTGAGGTGGCGGAAATGACTTGCACTTTCTTAAAGGTAGCAGACATGTCTTCAAGTTCTCCAAATAAACTCATTCATTGCTCTTTGGTGTAGGCAGCTTCATGTCCTCTTACAATTGGGTCAAACAAGTCTTCTATGTAGTTGAAATGAGCCATAAGGTACATGTTACTCTTCATGAGAAGCACCCACTTAAAATCTTCATGTTTGGCATTGAAACTCAGCTTCAAATCTTAGATAAATCAGTAAGAGTGTTGTACTTAAGTGTATCAAAGGATATAAGAAGATTAGTGTCAAATGACACTTGATAAGTATCAATAGATACTATTCTTTGATGAGTCCTATGTTGATGCTTGATCTCATTGCTCAAGTCCCCTCTTGGCTGGTAAAATCTTATTGGTAAAACACTTGAATATTAACTAGAAGCTGAGCTGGGAGCTCAAATCAAGGTGGCAGCTCAAACCAAGTGGTAGAACCTCAGTAGAGTGAGAAGAGTAAGAAAATGAAGCAAAAAAGGAGATTGACCAAACTCATGATGACATAGAAAAGTAGAGACAAAAGATTACACAAGTGAATTAGATTCCAAGATGGCAACTTGGACTCATAAACACAATCTTGTGTAGGATTGACAAGGACAAGACACTTAACTAAAAGTACAAAGCATCATAACATTGTATTCATTCCATATGAAAAGTGGTAGTCAAGTACAATGCTTTAGAGTTGTTGGATGATAGTAGTTTTCCCTTTTTGTGCATATGGGATTCAATCTACCTACATGTCCTAAGCCCAGAACTGCCTCATACAAAGAGGCTACAATAGGTGTGATTGCAAATATTTCAATAGGAATCATCTTTGTCACAATTTCCCGATTTAAGTTCTTGGATGATTGGCTTTGCTCAAAGTAATGCGCAAGTCTATTGGATGCATTGCTTCAAGACGGTGGTTCATGGAGTTTAAGGTTTATTCTTGTAACCAAGTCTATTAGACAAATTTAAGAAATCCTGAGAAAGGAGTCTGTAACTTCCTAGTTTAAGGTTTATTCTTGTAACTTCGGGGAAGTTACTATATGCATATCCTCTACATCATGTGCGTTCAAAGCCTATTTATAAATATCCTTATCTGTGAATTTTTTTGAATAAAACATAACCCTTTTCTATTCAATTTGTAAATAACCCCTTTATATTACACCCTTTTGTATGTAAAAAATGTACTAAAATGGTATTTTAAAAATACCTTATTTTGAACCCACGTGATGCATACACATATTCACGAGTAACTTATCTGAGCTTGTAACCAAGTTTCTTGGCCTTAAGTTAGTTTCTTTAAGTTAGAGCTATTTTCGGTTTTTTTTATAAATATTCTATTAGAGCTTCTAGATTAAAACTATATCATTGGCTAGTTTCTTCAGGGTTTCATTCTTAGTAAATTTGTCTTGAATTCACTAGACATATTTTCTATGGGGTTAACATTAAAATTCCTCATGATTTCTCTTGAGTCCTAGGTTTTCATAGTTTTCCTAACAATTTCTAGCCGATAAGATGTTCTAATAATTTACCAAGTGAATACTCTAAGATCGTAGTATTTCTTAAGAGAATTATCTTATTTCTATTGAATTCAAATATATATATATATATATGTTTTGAAAAACATGTGGTATTGCGATTGGTAAAGGGTTGTTATTTGCACCTGTAACTCCATTAGTGACTCCCGTGCTCGCAACTCCAACTGTTGCTTCCATGTTAGTAGGATCATTTGCAATTTCAGCTTTTGAATTCTTTTTCTTCGGGGCCATGACGAAAATATGATTCATATAAGAAAAAGAACACGACAATAATACCGGTTGGCAAGGATGTAAGACTCTCGATGATGATGATGGTTATTGCGGGATTCAATGGTGTAGGCCTCGCGTATGGTTCTTCTTGTCTTGTGGAGAGCAATATTTCTCTCTCTCTAGCAGATGGAATAGGGACGAGAGTAGAGGTATGAATTTTAACTGGATTGATAGAATATGATAAAGTTCTTTAGTGTCTTCTCTTCTTGGATTAGAGTAGAAGAGGATGAGAGACCTTCATTGTATCCCCTTCCTTAGGTTGAATGGAATGATGTCTCTTCGTCTCGCGGAATAGAGACTCCTCCTTCTTGATTAGTGTCTTGTCCTCATCAAGATTTCTCTTGTCCCTCTTTCTGTTCATCCCCATGCCCTCAATTTATAGTTTTTCAAAAAGGGGGAGGGGGGTTAAAAGAGAGGACGCTTGCTTTTTTTGCGTTTTTTGATGACATCATCGATGACAAAGAGAGAATGCTTTCTTTTAGCGCTTCTAATGACATCATTGATGACGTTAGAGAGGGAGCTCCATTTTTGTAGCACGAAGATAAAAATTTACGAATATATGGGCAAGCACCGCATGGCACATCGGCGACCGTCACTCCAAGGCTTACGACCAAGGCATAGACCTTGGCAGACTTGGCAATAGGCTATGAAGGCTTCGTTGGTGCTATTGGCTGCATGTGAGAAGCTCCCACTAGCTTGTAGGAAAAACTTCCTTGAAGGTCACCCATTCCGGCAGTGCCATCACCCAAGTGCAACTACCAAGTGACTATCCACTAGGCTAGTTCTTTTTTGTTGTTCTACACTACAAACATAGTTTTCATAAGCTAGTCTTGGAAGGGTCTCCCAAGTCTTTCTTCCATGAATTGACATATAATACCTCATTAATAATAATTATTATCTTCATAATGAGAGCCAATTTCATAATTAAAGCTAGTTTTTTTTATATTTTTTTTAAATATGCAACATAAATAAATTTTCTTTGGAATGTATATGCACATTAAAATAAACTAAGTAATGTGGGCATTACATTCTTCCCTCCTTAGAGAAATCGAGATGTCCCTATCTCGAGAGAAACTGGGGGTATTCTTTTATAAGGGTTACCTCATTAATCTAAGTGACATCCTCTTCAAGATAATCCTTCCACTAGATGATATATTCTCTAAGGGTCCTATTCCTAAGGATTCTTTCTTTTACATCCAAGATTCTATCAGGTCGAAGTTTAAGTAAACCTTGGCTCGTTATTACAACCTGTTGATCATCAAGAATATGATTAGGATTAGGTACATAGGGCTTCAAGAGACTTACATGGAATACATAATAAACTTTTAGGATTTCAAAAATTTACCGTAGGCTTGGGTCCTAACCATTTCCAGCTCCTCAGTGAACTCATCTTCGATCTTCTTTAACTGGTCAAGGTACTCTTGCATCTACTTGTTCTGTTGCAAGAGGACCAAAAGGTCCTCCTCCAAGATCACATGTTCTCCTCTTTCCTTGCCGTGGGACACTTTTGCAAAATTCTCCCTCATTTTTCCTTCTAACACATGTTTGGCTTCTAGCTCCTTCCTCAAGTTGCTTATCTGCCTTTGCTGGGTGGCTATTTGGCATGTTTTTTTGAGTTGGTAGGCCGACAATGTTTCTCTTTTAGTTTCCAACTCCGCCACTACTTCCTTCATCTTTTATTTTACTCTTTCTAGCTAGCCTAGTAGTTCTTGGAAATATTCATCATATTGTGTCCATTTTGGTATGGCCAAGGGTATGGATATAATTGAGGCTTCCACCTTGTCTTTCTTGGGGTCTTTTCTGGATTAAGCATCCATAGCGATAGGCCTCTTCATTCTTGGTCAAGGAGCTCCTCCACTGGGTGTTGGCCAAGATGTTGCACCATGTTAACTAGGTATTGTATCCAAGCCATCACGTTGCTTTGGTCCATTGTTGCATCCATGGTTTCTTAGTGTGACAGTAGTAGCGGGGGCAACTATGATGGGCGGGGATGATTCAAATGGGGCCTTCGCTTTGCCTTCCACCATGGGTCCTCTAGATTCTTCGGCCATTGTGGGTCATTCTCAGTGCATCATCTAGGCTCCTCTTGGTCAACTCTCTGGCATGGGAGAGTTACTTGACCGATAGTCTAATAGTGAGAGCCATTTGCTCCTTTTCTTCTCTCCTTAGCCTTTCCTCCTCCTCTTGTCGAATCTTCCTTCATTCTTCCTCCATCTTTCAAGATTCTTTTTTTGCCTTCCCCACAAGTGTTCCTCCTCTTCTTCTCCTACTTCTTCTTTTGCACGGCTCCTTGGGATTTTCCCTCTCCTATTGTGGTTTCCTTCTTCTTTCTGGAGACTTTAGCATGGTTTTCTTCTACTTCCCTTGGATTGATGGGACCGAACCCTCCCTGTCTTGCTCCCTAATGGTCCTTCCACTTTTCTTGCTTTTGGAGATGTTAACGGGATTTTTGGGATTGGGAAGAGGCGCTACTCTTGGAGGAGAGATCTCTTTGGAGTCTCCCCTACTTCATCTTCACTTTCCATCTCTCCCACCACGACTTCTTGGATGATGGTCATCAACACCCCTCCAAACTCTATCAAGGATCTTTTGATGCAAGCACGGAAGTCACTAAGACAGATCCATAGCTTCTTGGATCATTAGCTAAGGCATTTTCATTGAGCCAAAGACCTACAAGAGGTGACTCACCGAATAGCACCCCTCCAAATTCTATCAAGGATGCTTTTGATGCAGGCTTGATGACAATGCCTTGGTTCATGATTCAATCATTTTGTGGATGTAGGGATTTAGGTTATTTACTTCATTTAAGGCCCCTGCTACTGCAGTACTTTCAAGCATGGCATTCAGATCCAAGCCAAGGCATGCACCATCTTGGCCTACAACTAGATGGTGAGGTCACGGATGTTTACTAGACTGAATCCCATCATTGGTGTGCACATTTTTCTTTAGCATCTTCAACATGCCATAGACATCCCTCTTTGGTCTCTTTCCTTGTGCATTGGACAACCCTAAAGCCTTCTCCAATATTTCAGGGTGGCTAAGCACAACCTCTATCCTTTTGGGCGAGCCTTCCTTCATGAAGGTTATCATGCCTCTATTCTTCCTTGCATCAAGTTCTCAAGATTTCTATGCACCTGCCATGGTCAACCTTCTCTCCGCATTTGTGGAGATTGCACTGGTCAACTATTTGTCTCATTGCACCTTCCTTGTTCACCAACTCTCCCAAATTGCTGATATTGTGGTACTTTAGCTGCTTGTAGACTTGCATTTTAGTTGTGGCCAGCCGATACTTGTTGTGCTCTTCCTCTTTGAGAACAAAAGCTGGCATGCCATCTCGAGTTCCTCTTATGGTACAACAGCTTACAATTATCTCAATTGAGAGTACTCTTTTTCCAAAAGGAAAAAAAGTAACACTATGGAATGGTGCCATGTTCCATTAAGGAACGGAATCTTTTTATACTTCAAGCAATCCACACATTCCAAGAACCAATTCCATAACAAAATTATCTTCAAGTCCAATTTTCCCTTATTCATCCTTTTTTTCTTTTGAGCATTTTTTTCTTGTGAAATTTGGTTTGAAGTTTGATTTGAAGTTTAGAAGTTCAAGTCATATTTTCTTTTCCACCTTACCCCCTCAAGAATGATGAAAATATTTCCTAGGACTGGAGGATGAAGGGTTAAGGGCATTAAGCACTTGCTTGTTGTGCATTATTCCTTCATGAGCCAAGCATAGAACTATGGATTATACTATAAGTGGGTGTGATGGCCTATGTTTTAAGGCCTAAGACTTATGTGTGTAATATAGGTCAAGACATCAGTTAGGAAGTCACCAAAGTTTAGATTGCTAGTGAGGTGTAGTTTTTCCCCAGTCAAGAGTCGATCCACATAGGGACAAACCATAACATGCTCTTCTAAAGGTCAATTGCATGTGATGGCCAATACTTTGAACAAGGTAGGAGCCACATAGGTTGGATCATACTTCGAGGTTTTGATTGTGTGTCTCTACTTAGTGTTGGTCATAATTTGGAAACCCTCTTGTTCCCATTGGAGATGGAAAGTATACTATTTTTGCAGAAAGGAAGAGGCAAAGTTGGCTAACCATTTTAGCTCTTCTAGGTCATGGGTTGTTGTCCAAGACTTTGATACAAGTGATGAGGTCATCCCCTGTGTTCATGGCTAGGTGCTTTGAGGCCAGATCTCTGCTTATAGGAGGGTCTAAGGTTTATGGGAGGTTGGGGTTTGGTGGGACTGAATAACATGAGCTATTGATGCCTACTTCATGGGCTATTCAAGGGAGTGTCCATTGACCACTTGTGTGATGGATTGGTCTTACAGCTCAATTGATGTGTTGCTCTTTGCTTATGGAGTAGTTGGAATAGTAGAAGTGTTGGATTGATTTCGTTCAGATGCAATGGACTATGGTTTTGGTTGATAGACTTGTTGGGGCTCGACGGGTTTGGTTCCTTTTGGTGCAGCTCATTTCTCATACCTAGTTGGCTTACAATCTTATAGAGGTGAGTTGGAAGGCAGTGGATGAGCGGCATGCATGCCACTAGTGGTCTTTGGCAACCAAATGCAAGTGTTACCTTCATGGTAGCCTTGAGCACGCAATAGGGCTTGGGCACCCATTGCAGCCTAGGGCATGAGGTTTTGGGATTATGAGTTTGTGTGCGGATTGGCTTCTAAGGGACTGCACTTGTTGTTTGGGCACCCATTTGAGTTGTTGCTTAGTGGCTTTGGGTACATTTTACTGGTGGTTATGGTTGATTGGTTGTGGTGGGTTGAGATAAGTCCCAACCCCCATCCTTAGGCTTGGCACTAGGTTGCTTCATTGGTGGCACTGTACTCTTAGATGGAGCCACACTACACTTAAAGTCATTAATTACTAGTCAAACATTGCCAATGGAAATGTGAATGCATTGTAAGTCATAATTGACATTCCAGTGTGCTTGGTTCTTGAAAGCACATCCTAGTAGTGATTCCTTACCAATAGCTTTGTTGTTTGGCATTACATGGAAGATCATTGGTAGGCTTTCAGTCTTGATAGTAAAGACAACTACTTTGCACTTTCCTAGCAGTGAATAAGACTGTCCCCCAAACATGCTAAGTTTTTGCATTAGTAGCTTGCAATTGGGGTTAACCAATGAGGGTCCAATGATCGTGCATAAGGATAATACAGTTAGCTCCCTCATCAATGAGTGCATCAAAGGCATATGTCTTGTGATCAATGACCAATATGCATAGGTATGTAGGTGCCACTACTTTGTCACACTCATCCTCTATCTCAATGATAGTGGCTACTCTTACATTCACAAGCAAGTCCAGCATTGGAAGTTTGTGTAGTGGGTGCATCGGAGGATAGTACTTTTTCATGCGACTTCTTCACGTGACTATTATTAAAGAAGCCTATGCTCTCCCCCTATAGAGTCTAGAGCTCTACATTGTTGGTTGTTTGACTAATGTTGCAGACCTTGAAAGGTCTTACTAGTTCCCAATTGCTTCCATAGATTTTGAGATCTGCTGAAAATGCTCCAAGAGTTACTAAGTGGTTGCTGGCTTTGCAAGAATTTTAATTTACATGTTTGAAGGAAGATAATATCTTGAATTATATAGAACCTATTGAAAGTGCAGCCATTATAAGATGGAAGCTGATTTTACATCCGCAAAGTCATGAGGAGATGAAGGAAAAAGATGCTACCTTGTTTTTTGATGGTAGTTACAGAAGAGTGCTGAAAAAGGGAGGATTGGGTTTTGTCATTATGGATGCTGAAAATCAGAAGTCTTTTCTAGAAGTCAAGAAAGTAAAGAGATACAACAATGAAGCTGAATATGCAAGTTTACATACTGGCCTAAAATAGTGTATTCAGCTGGGATACAAAAAGATAGTTGCAAAAGGAGATGCTATGTTGGTGGTTAGATAGGTTCAAAATGTTTGGAAATCCAATAAAGATATTATGAAGGACTAGTTGTTTAAGATATAAGGCCTCACGAGGCAGCTGCAAAAATTTGAAATTTGGCATATTGGTAGGGAGAACAACCATAGAGCTCATGAATTGGCTGAAAATGCACTTTCCTAGTATGTTGTAACAATGAGGGTGGATAATCCTAGATATGAGGGCAGGGAGAGCCTTCACTTGATTGAAGAGTTTCTAAAAACTGGGGAGTTAAAGTCAATGACTGATAAATACAAAATGTATACCATTATCAGAAAGGCCGATGCATATGTGCTCATAAATGATCAGTTGTACATGAAGGGGATTGATAATGTACTAAGAAGGATACTGGATAGTTTTGGTGGGTTTTTTGGTTTTTTGGATTTGGAAAAGCATGTTGAAGTAATGTAGGTGTTTTATTTATTATTTTTGTGTACATTTAGGTAGGATAGGAGCAAAACAGTGTGAGCACACAGTAGGGTTTCTACTACTGTATAACAGGCTGAGACGGGGAAAAGAAGGGCAAATAATGAAATTTTGGGTTGAATGTTGGTAAGAGGAGCAAGATTAAGGTGAATGCATACTTGTGCAGGGGCAATAAGAGGCCAGGAGTGGCAAGGAAGACCTCACTATGCATTTGAGAGATTAAGGAGAGCTTGAGAGAGAGAGAGACACAGAGAGAGAGAGAGAGAGAGAGAGAGAGAGAGAGAGAGAGAGAGAGAGAGAGAGAGAGAGAGAGAGAGAGAGAGAGAGAGAGAGAGAGAGAGAGAGATGCTGATCATAGAGAAGATCATGTGCTATGATTCTAGTGTTTTTGACCGATCCAAGTACATAAGGATCTTTTTTATATGCCATTGATGTGATCTGGAAGGTATGATAGGGGGGAGTGACGAGAGCTAGGAAAAATCAGCCAAAAATCATCGCATTGCGCCGTCAGTTTCGCAGTTGGCAGATCACTATGTATCCTAGAGTCGGACAGTCAGACCATCCTGAGAGCATCAAACTATTCGACTCCACAAGTCAGATTGCCACCCCGGGTCTGATCAAACCACCAGTCCAATTGGACACTCTTTGATAGTTGGACCAAGCCCTTTGGTCCAATCGGAGACCCAACCGTCCAATCAGACAACCTTTCTCCCCAACTAGACCGCCGTCTAGTTAGATACCCCCATTTGTCCAGTCGGATGTGTTAGATATGATCAATGCCCCACCCTCATTAGGTGCCACCAATGATCCATGGTGCTCAAAGTTGTAAGGCCCCCATTATGAGGAGAAGCTAAATGTGAGTCCTAACTTGTATATCAGATGAGGTCTATGTGACTGGATGGAAAAAAGGTGACCATTGTAGGTCTAATCTTTGGGTCAGATAGAGTGATTAAGATGTAGCAACTTGAGGTGCATTGCATCGAGTTGCGGGGTAAGGGAGTTAAAAGGGGCCCTTATTTTGGGGTCTGGGGGGCCACGGAAGCAGATGATAAAGGGAATATTCCCTGGCCGACTAGTGGAGGCTCATATGGTAGGTCGGTCAGGCCGACCTTACGACCTTCACGGGCTATAAAAGCTAAACCCCTTCATAGTCATCCATCATTCATATTTCACCCAGTCAGAGTTGTTGTTCTAGCTAGCCTTAAGCTCTTCACCTATCTTCTGTCTAGATCACCATCTAAGTTTCACACAGTGGAAGAGCACGGGTGGATAGAGCCATCTTTGTATAAGTTGTTTGGAGCTAAAGAATTTACTGATTCTCCTCTTATCTATTGTGTACTCTCTATCTCTTTCTCAAATTCTATTCGCTGCACCGTGTAATTTTTTACATGGTATTAGAGCCCAGGGGGCTCTAGAGATCGGAGAGTGTGCAAGAGGCAAAGGCTTCAACAGCGAAGAGAAACTATGTCGACTTTCAGAAGCGGTTCTGGCGCATCAGGAAGCGGTGTAGGAGGTGGTGCTGCTGTACCAGCTATTCAAACACTGAGGATTCGTCCACCAACCTTTAGTGAAGGCAAGTTAGATGGTACAAACTACACCTTGTGGAAGTTCAAAATTACAACTATCCTTGATTCTTATGAGCTTCTGGAGACTGTACTGGGGAGTGACGCAGAACCACAACCTACCCCCGACCCATCAAATTCTAGTGTGATGATTCCTCCAAATGCAGATCTTCTACGAGCTTGGAAACGAAGGAATGCAGATGCATTGTGTGCCTTAGTTACAAGCTGTTCTGACAGTGTTTTGACTTTGATTCAGCATACAACCAAAGCGTCAGAGGCTTGGAATGTACTAAGGAGTCAGCATGAAACACGAAACCAAACAAGGATTCAAAACTTGGAGAATCAACTAGCATCGAAGAAGTTTGCTGGCTGAAGGAGAGACAGTTGAAGCATTCATCACCCGGATTAAGAATCTGCACGACCAGATGGCTGGTGTTGGGATACAAAAGACTAGCAAAGAGCTAGCTCGGAGGTGTCTTCGGATTTGTCCACAAAATTTTGATGGACTAGTAACTGCCCTTGTTACTCAGGTGAGACCTCAAGCTTTGACTTTTGAGGAGTTTTGTGCATTATTGGAGGAGGATGAGTTGAGGCTAAAATCCCGAGAAGGAAGCAACAATGGAGATGCTGCATTCCCTGCCAATTCAAAAGGCAAAGGTGGTTCCTCCACCAAAAATGATGGTGACAAAAAGAAGAAGGGTGGCAAGAAGAAGTTTCAAGCAGAGTGCTTCTACTGCAAGAAGAAAGGACATGCAATGCAGATTGTCGTGTCAAGAAGGCAGATGAAAAGAATGGTACCCTTAAAAGTAAAGGGAAAGAGACAGCCAATACAGCTGAAGCAGAGTTGGAATTATTCATGGTGACCATTGAGGAAGTGTGCTCCTCAGTGCAAGAAGAATCTACCACTGACTCATGGGTGTTGGATAGTGGGGCCTCCCGTCACATGACCAACAAGAAAGGTCTATAAAATTCTATGCAGCATCTATAAGAATCCATCACTGTGACGGTTGGAAATGATGCTAATAAATGCCCTGCTGCAGGCAGAGGTACTATTTCTTTTGTTGCTGCAAATGGTGAAGTCAAAAAGCTTTCAAATGTGTTGTATGTTCTCGAAATCAGAAGAAATCTGTTACCAGTTGTTGCTACCATAACTAATCTTGGTCATGAAGTGAGGTTCAAGAAGACAGGTGCAGAAATTCTTGATAGTGCTGGCACAATTGTTGGCAAAGGAGAAAGAAGGAACAACCTGTATGAGCTAAGTGCTCTTACAGCCACCGCTAGAGTGGGCAAAAGTAAGCTTTGGCATGAAAGGTTTGGACACATCATATTTGCAGTGTTGAAGGAGATGCAAAAGCAAGGTATGGTTGCTCACCTACCTACAATAACTGAATTGAAGGAACCATGTGAAGCTTGTATGATTGGCAAGCAACATAGAAAGGCATTTCCACAAGAAAGTAAGAATAGAGCATAGGCTCCTCTAGAGTTGGTGCATGCTGACTTGTGTGGTAAGATGCCTGCACAGGCATTGGGGGGATCTTCTTATTTTATGTTGATTGTCAATGACTACAGTAGGAAGATGTGGGTGTACTTCCTTCGTGATAAGGCTCAAGCTTTTGGTAAGTTTAAAGAATGGCTAGAACTTGTTGAGAATGAAACAGGGAAAAGTGTGAAGAAATTTAGAACAGATGGTGGTGATGAGTTCAACTCAAAGCAGTTTGAAGGCTTTTGCAAGAGCAAAGGGATCAAGCGTCAATTGACGACGCCTCACACACCTTAGCAGAACGGTGTTGTGGAACGCAGGAATCGCACCATTGTGGAGATGGCAAAATGCATGCTTAAGGGCAAGGGATTGCCTAACCATTTTTGGGCTGAAGCTGTTAATACTGCAGTCTACATTCTAAATCGGAGCCATACAAAGGCTCTCAAGGAAAAAACACCTCATGAGGCTTACACTGGTAAGAAACCATCTGTCTCACATTTCAAAATTTTTGGATGTGAATGTTATGCACATGTTCTAGATGAGAAGAGAAACAAGTTAAAACCAAAAAGCAGAAAATGTATCTTCTTGGGTTATAGTGATGAGCAGAAGGCTTACAAATTATATGACCAAGAGGCAAAGAAGATCATCGCGAGCCATGATGTGGTGTTCAAGGAGGAGTCGCATATAGTGGAGGAGGAGAAGGCAAGTTCTTCCACTTTATCATCAAGCGAAGAAGTAGTCCACTTTGAACTTGTCCCGAGAGTTGTCCCTATCCTTAAGGAGGATGAAGCACCATCTTCAGATGATAAGGAAAAAGTTCACCAACCTGACATCACCCCATCGAAAAAGCCATTTCCGCGCTGGGTGAAGTAGCTCAATGACCACAATAATCCTATGCATGCATCTGTTGAGAAGAAGGCAGATGGACCAAGGTGGTCTCAGAGAATAGAGGAGCAAAGGAGGGCTTCTACTCACATAGTCAATATGGCCTTGATGGTTGAGATGATGAGAGAAGTAAATGAGCCAACTAACTTAGAAGAAGCACTTGTAGATCCATCATGGAAGGCTGCTATGCAAGCGGAGTATGACAGCATAATGAAGAATGACACTTGGGAGCTGGTGGATCGACCAGCAAAGTGGAAGGTTATTGGCACCAAGTGGATCTGGAAGGTAAAGTACAAGGCTGATGGCACCTTAGAAAAGTACAAAGCTAGACTGGTTGCCCAAGGATTTTCACAAGTTGAAGGGTTTGATTTTCAAGAGTCATTTGCCCCAACCGCCAGAATGACCACTATTCGCACGGTACTTGCAGTGGCTGCCCACAAGAAGTGGCCAGTGTACCAAATGGATGTTAAGTCAGCGTTCATAAATGGTGACCTCAGGAGGAGGTGTACGTGGCTCAGCCACCAGGGTTTGAGATCCCCCATTTTGAGAACAAAGTGTGTAAGCTGAAGAAGGCATTGTATGGGCTGAAACAAGCCCCTAGAGCATGGTACCAGCAGATATATAAGTTCTTTTTAAACCTAAACTTCAAAATATGTGCCTCAGATGCTAACTTGTATGTTTACAGGGATGGTAAAAAGTCTGTAGTGATTGTCCTATATGTGGACGACCTTCTTATTATAGGTGACTATGAAGATATGATCAACCAAACTCGAAAGGCTTTGAGTTCTGAGTTTGAAATGACAGACTTGGGCTTGCTGCACTATTGTTTGGGGATTGAAGTCTGGCAAGAGCCAAGAAAGATATTAATCTCTCAGAAGAAGTATGCATGGGATATCTTGAAGGCATTTGGCATGACCGAGTGCAAGGAGATAGCTACACCTATGAAGGTGAATGCAAAGTTATCCGTCGAGGATACATCAGCACTAGCAGACATTGGGAGGTATAGGAGGTTGGTTGGCAGTCTAATCTACTTGTTTAACACCAGACTAGATATCAGTTTTGTTATTGGTGTTTTGAGAAGGTTCTCAAACAAACCTCATGAGAGTCATTGGAAGGCTGGGATGCAGATGCTCAAATACTTGAAGGAAACTCTTGACTATGGTATCACATACAATTTCGGAACTTGTCTTGTGGGGAATTGTGACTCAGATTGGGTAGGAGACAGTGATTCCAGGAAGTCAGTTTCTGGTTATTGTTTCTCTTTGGGTTTAGAAAATTTCTCTTGGATTAGTAAGAAGCAACCAACAGTGGCATTGTCTTCTACCGAAGCAGAGTACAAGGCAGCTTGTTTTGCTGCATGTGAAGCAGTATGGTTGAGAAGGATTCTATGGTATATGGGAGTGTAGGATGAAGAACCAACTGTGCTGAGATGTGACAATCAGAGTTACATCGCCATTGCCAAAAATCTAGTGTTTCACGCACGCACCAAACATATAGAGATCTAGTATCACTATGTGTGTGATTTGATGGAGGATGGGATAGTGGAATTGTCCAACAGAGGAGAATGGAGAAGATATCTTCACCAAAGCACTTACAAAGGATCTGCTTCAAGTTCATCTTCAAAGACTCGGCATTGGGCCGAGGAGATAGTTCACCTATGGGTGGACATTGAGGGGGGGGTGTTAGATATGATCAATGTCCCACCCTCATTAGGTGCCACCAATGATCCATGGTGCTCAAAGTTAAAAGGCCCCCATTATGAGGAGAAGCCAAATGTGAGCTCGGACATTGGTTGAGTCCTGACTTGTATATCAGATGAGGTCTATGTGACCGGATGGCAAAAAGGTGTCTGTTGTGGGTCTAAACTTTGGGTCAGACGGAGTGGTTAAGCTGGTAGCAACTCAAGGCGCATTGCATCGAGTTGCGGGGTAAGGGAGTTAAAAGGGGCCCCTATTTTGGGGTCTGGGGGGCATGAAAGCTAGCCCAATGGTAAATGGAATATTTCCTAGCCGACTAGTGGAGGCTCATATGGTAGGTCAGTCAGGCCGACCTTACGGCCTTCGCGGGCTATAAAAGCTAAACCCCTTCACAGCCATCCATCATTCATCTTTCACCCAGTCAGGGTTGTTGTTCCAGCTAGCCTTAAGCTCTTCACCTATCTTCTATCTAGATCACCATCTAAGCTTCACACAGTGGAAGCACACAATTGGACAGAGCCATCTTTGTATGAGTTGTTTGGAGCTAAAGAATTTACTGATTCTCCTCTTATCTGTTGTGTACTCTCTATCTCTTTCTCAGATTTTGTTCGTTGCGCCGTGTAATTTTTTACAGGATGCACACAACAATCAGTTCACTCTATAGTCAGACCAACCATACAACTCGGACCCAACTACCAATCGGACCACTCTTCAGAATCAGACACAATCTAGTCGGACTATCCGACTCAAAAAGTTGGACCACCCAAAATTGGATAGTCTGATTCTCTAGGAATCAGACCCAACTACCAATCGGACCACTCTTCAAAATCAGACCTAGTCCAGTCGGACCGTCCGACTCAAAAAGTTGGACCACCCGGAATTGGATAGTTCGATTCTAGGAATTGGACCAACAAACCAGAACAAGAGAATACAGACCCAGAGACCATATAGAGCCAAAAGCACATTATAGATCTATTACTAGACTAAAATCTAGAGCAAGTAGTTCAAAACTTGGCTACGAATAGTCCTTCAAATCGTGCATGGTGTTTATGTGATATTCAACGATGTGGTTTGCCAACCAAATCTCTTAGAGATAGAGCAACTAAAGTGACAATCAGAGGGTTGAAGTCAATTTGAAAAATGTTGGCTTGAAAACCGTGCTACAATGACCAAACTTGGAGCCCAGATTATGACAGCCTCAGAGGAGCAACTAGCCAAATGGCGGTCTCAAAGAGACCCAACCTATGTGGCACCAACTTCCTTTCGAGTACTGATTGTTGTTCTCGAGGTATGGACTTAGTCAGAACTAGCCAAGAAAACTCTTTGATTGATAAAATTCTCACTGAGAAGGAGCTACATGTTGTGAGTAGACTCAGACAAGGTACCATGCTACTTAATATTGCAAAATATTTGTTGTTATTGAGTAGGCTGCCATGATTACTGGATGCGTGTGCCACAATCCTAAGTTCTACAATTGGTTTTTATCCTCATGAAGTAACATGGATTCATAAATGTGTACATAAATAAACAATGAGTTTTGTGATTGTGTATAGATAATACAAAAAAAAGCCAGCACACACACAAGCAATGATAATCAAAGGTAGGTGATATGCATTGAAGTCAACACCATGGGATTAAGATAAGTGATGTCTCTTTGAACTGCACATGTTCATTATAGTTGAAGCATATGACTTGCGTTTACTCTCACGAGTTGTCAAGTGGATACAGGATGACACAGGTCTCTGTACGAAAGCATTCAATGCCCAAGTTACCACAAGACCACCAACCCCACAAAGAGCCATTACAGAAAAAGTAATAGAAATACCAAGAACAAAGAGCCATGATGGAAGCCCCACTGCTAGAAGAGAAAATACCCTTGCAGAAAGCCCACATTGCATTTGAGCATGGCCCAAAGCATAGTCATTGGCTACTCTCACTATCTTGGCCAAACTCTACATTTGGCTCACTGTAGTTGCTACCTCAATTGTACCGATATCTCACATGTTACAAAGAGGTTTGAAAAATCTCAAGTGTATCTCTCTATCTCAACAATTGTTCCTCTAGCATCAAGGCTAGTAACACAATCATCCTTGTAATATCCATTTTTCATAGCCTTTGGATCTTGACATTTCTCAGTCTCCAAATGAAAGGCTGATAGCCTCAATGTATTGCATTCGTTGTATTCATTTTATCCAAAAAAAAAAGAGAGGGAAAAAAAGAAGAAGAAGAGAAAATAAAAAGAAAAGAAAAGAAAAAAGCACTCACGATCGCAACACAACACCTAGGGGTCCTCAAATTAGGTACGTCCAGTGATCTTGGTCGGTTGGCTCCGTCCCTAACTCCCTAGCCCTTTTACACATCCCCCACAATTGTTCAGGGCACATCAAGGGTAGGACATACCTAGGGAGCTCGTACTTGTCACCTTAAACCATTTGCATAATTCTTTTTTGCACTCCATTCAGTGCCATTGCAATCAATAGTGGTAAGCAAGACATAGAAGACCATGGAAAGTACATTGTACTCTTCAACCACTACAAGTAGCCACTAGCTACCAAAGCTAAGGCATCAATGAGCTCAATTATGCTACATTGTGTTGTCAAAATCACAAATGAGGTCTCAAGAAGCCTTCAAGTTTACTTCTCCTCAACATCGATAATTTTTTCCACCCCATCGAACCCTTGCTTCATCCACCCATTGCTACGAGGAACAAGACCAATAGTCTTCTAACTACGTAATATCTAAGTATGCACGTATACTCACATAATATCTGTACCATAATCTATACACAGTTTGGGTCCTCAAGTGCAGGACAATACTCTTGGCTCAACCTGTCTCCAAACTAATCAAACTACATCTTGTGCATGATAAGAAGACTAGCACTATCCCTAGGGAGAGACCACATATGAGAGGTTTTCAATTGTAGGTATTGCAAACTCCAACGAAAGTACTGTCAGCTCTTCATCAACACTCAACTCTAAATTCTTATCATTTATCATTCTACAAGCCCACCAAAGAATCGTCGCCCGCTGCAGCATCCCTAGAACATCAACACCTGCGCCAACCCATGAGTGCAACTATCAACAAAAATCAGCCCTATCATCAACTTCAACAATCCTATCACCAACCAATCAATCCAACAAAATGCCACCAACCAGCTTCATCCGCACCAAGGCAAATCACAACAATCCCTTCCACCCACATCTTTGGTGCATGCCAAAGCCTACTACCTACGACGATGAGTGCCATGGGACTGGCACTCGTCTAGGAGGGGGTAACGTTAACCCTCAGACGAGCAAGGTAGAAAATCTAAAGTGGAAGACATGACCAAGGCAAAAGTGAAACGGAAGATGAAGACACTCCAAGAAAAATATGGAAACACAAGAAGTGCAGAAAAGTCCTAAATCAATGAGAAAGGCGCACAAGAAAAAGTGCAAGCCAATACTTTTGTAAAAGAGCGCAAAGTGCACCATGATTTATTATAAGAGCATCATGCAAATTTCAAAAGTAGATGGGTGGTAGGAAGGAAGCTAGGAAGATAAGAAGATAGGAGGACAATGGGAAAAGGGCCTAGGCCATGGCCGGCCATGTAAAAAAGGGGATAATGGGATGACCATCCAAAAGGGATTTAGGGCTTTGTATATAAAGTTGAAAAGTGAATGAGAAGCTCATTTTAGTGTGTGGCCAAAAATAGTTCTCTTCCTCCTCTTCTTCTTCTTCTTCTTGCTTGAGCTTGTACTTAAGAGAGGGAGTTTGAGAGTGTGAGGGAGTGAGTGTGTGACGGTGAGGGACCGTGGTGGAGAAGCTCTCCATATTTTCCTCTCTTCTTCTCTTCTCTTGTCTTGCTTGCGTGGCAATGGATCTTGGAGCATGGAGTTGAGGATGAAGCTTACTTGAAGCTTGCACTTGGATCGTGGAGCTATCAGAGTGCTTAGGAGAGGAGGAAACTCAATCAGTCATGGAGGTAAGCTCACTACACTCATAGAGATGGATAGCGCGTCGGCTATGTGAGAGGTAGCCATTAGTGCTTGTCTTGGAACGCTTGAACAATAAGCAGTCTATGGGTCTTGACAATTGATTGCCGCAACAATTTATTTTGCTATAGGGGAAAAATACATGATTTATTTTGGGATGGCTAGTTATTTGGGAGAGAAGATTTCCCTAATACAATCTAAGCATGGAATTTGGATACATCCATTGGGTAATAATCGGGCTTTGAAGAATGGATATCTAAAAATTGGTACTTTAAAGGAAGATTAGGAAGTCAATCTTTGACGTAGTTGTGGCATTTAGAGCGACCAACAACTATAATTTGATCTACTAGGATGACCTTTGTCGCTTCCTCATAAATATATCGATTTAGATTAACCTCCTGACCTCTAGTGAATAAAGTTGAATTCACTCTGGCTTCGTGGAATAAATAAACCTTCATGACTTTAAGGTTTTCCATCTATCTTATCCGCTTCAAATTGGTCTAAAGAAAGGCAAGACTGTTTGTGTCGATATAACAATATCCACCACTTATCATCCAGAGTCTTTCCCAATATAGTGGAGAAGGATCATAGATGTGATCCAGAATCCACATTACTTGCATTATCCATCCATAATCTGTAGAATGCATTGCCAATGTAAACATTGATCAAAAGACTAGGAATTTCTCCCAATCTTCATCTCTCTAGGTAAGATTAGAAAAACACATATCAGCAAGGGAAAGGGAAAAACAACTCATATCTCAGGCTACAATTACCAAGTTTTTGGTTTCTTTTGCCTTTGATACCATTTGTAATGTACCCATCCTTGATTATGTGATGGATAATGTTTTAGTAGTTTCCCAAATTTTACCTTTTAGCCATCAACTAGAATGATCGGATTTTGTCTAGCTAGTTAACCCTAGGTCTACCTCGTAGGGGAAATGTCTTGACGTTACCCACGGAGGACCAACTTGAAGGTTCCTAATTGACCTAATAGTCACCTATCAACAACTAGTTCAAATTTGGAGGTGTCCTTCGAGAGGCTTCTTGTCCGAAAGGAGCGACTACCATTACCCTTGGTTCATGGAGTACAATGCTTTTTTCCAATAGCAGGCTAAGGATTTATGAAATCCCTCACAATGCTCTGGCACAGTCTTCGTACCTTTTCCCTAAGATAATTTATAGTTTGGGTTTTGAAATCAAACCCTAGATAAGTCAACAAATTGGCCCTTCCTAGATTTTTTGAACTCAAAACGAATATCAACAAGGCTAATGAAAACACAATGGGTGCCAAGAAGAATATTCAAATTCCTCTCAAAAGTTAGAAAATTGATAGTATTAAGCGCATCTCATTTGTATTACATCTTTTGTTAACCTTTATTAGCCATATGAGCTTTGGGACTACCAAAAGATGTCAGATTTTAGAGATTTCGGCTAAAGAGGAAGAGAAATCCACAAAGTAGACTCTATTATCTCCAAAGTAGAGAAAAAAATAACACTAAATTATTGCACACATGGCAAAACCTCATTGGCCCTTTTCTTAATCCAATGATTAATAAAAGTACAATTTTTTATGTGTTTTGGCCCTAATGTTGTAGCACGATACTTTTGCGTGCATATCGCAAAGCTTATCACGTGATAGTAGCTTGGTGTTGGTACTATTAGATGAAGGTTTAGCTCCAACTTTAACCCCATTAAATTCTAATTTTACCTCACCATTATACTTGTATCTATCCCCCAATTTTAAAAAGTATGCAATGGGAAAAATAGGCACTTTGTTGTAGGTATTACTCTAAGGATTTGGATACCTATTTACTTGCCTTATTCCCTCTCTTAATTGGCTGAAATATTACCTTGATCTTATGGATTGTTTAATTGTGAAGCACCCATTGCTTAGGCTGAAAATAATACAAATTCCTCTTGTACTTTTGATTATATCTACCAATGTACTGAATGGCCTCATGGACTATTGAAAGCTACATAGCCAAAGATAAGGTGGGATCAAGTATTTTTGGCTCCATCCAAAATACATTAAGCATACATGGAAAGATTCAAAAATAAGCAAGAATAATCTCTAACTGATAGGCTGCATTATTGAAGTCTATGCCACCGCTTGTTTAGTTTCTCCTTTTTCATCCATAAAACAAAATCTTCAACCATATCTTCTTTAAAAGCTTCTCATGTTGGAAAAATTTACCCAATATTTTAGATACATCTCCACCATGTGTGTGTATACCCCTTGAGATGAAGTGCAACATAACAAATCTTAGCTTCCTCCATATGGGGATACAAGATGAAGTACATTTCTAACTTGTTGATCCAAACAACTCCATAGGGGATGGGTTATCACCCTTAAGGTTTGGGATATTGATTTTCTCTTTGTACTCCTTATCAAAGTAATATGGCTGCCATCTATTATTTTGCTCTAAATGCTTATGACCATTTCCATGAGTTGATGTTTGCCCATATGAGTGGTGCTCCACATTTGCTTGACCATGAGATGTTTGTCTCTCAACATGCTTGTCTTCATGAGTGGTTGACTTTTGACTTCAACCCTTTTATCCATGCTTGTAAATTGTGTATGAAAGGACTTGTAAAAGGGATTGCATCCATGATAATCATCATCTTGCCTAGAGTTCAAATGAACTTCTTTATATTGGTCATTATTCCTTGGAGTGAATTGAACCCTTGCCTTAGACTTGGCTTGCAATTTGATGTGGCTAATAAGAATTCCTCAACCATGATGGCTTATCTATCTCAAAATTAGGTCCCATGATGTTGATTTATTCACATTGGCAAAGCAGACTCAATGGAGATTGAATTTAAAATACTAGGAATTGTTGTAGGATTAAACTTGTCACTAAGAAAAATGAATGTAGGAATGAGCTTGCCAAGATTTGAGTCCATACTTCTATTAAGTTGTTAAATCCCTTGATTCATGTGCTTTATTTCATTTGATAATTGATAATAGTCAATGGAATCATGAGATTCATTACTGCCATGATCCAAAAAATGGACATTTTGTATATTAGACATGTTTGCCATATCTTATTGCTCATGATTGATGGCATCATTAGAAATATTTTTCTCACTATGCTAGGCCCAAACACATCCTCATTAGCATCCATCATTTGGTATTTTTTTTCTTATTCCTACCATAGGTATTAAGATGCAATCTGTGTGACCCACTATCAATATTTCAATATAACTTCTAATTTGGATGTCCAAATGATAGGATTTTTTATTTTAGATAGAGAATAAAATGTCCTCTTGAACTTGATTACTTTGCTTTTCCATTAGAATTAGCTTGTAAATTTCTTAGCCACTTTTTTTGAACTATCCAAAACAAGTAAACAACCTATTTGGACCATGTTTCACACTTATAATGATGTGTAATGCCTATATACCACCTATAAACACCTCAAAAATAGTGTAGGCACTTGTATAGACTATAAGGGCCCTTTCTTGAACTAATAGGGCCCTATGGAAACCAAAATGATACTAAAAATACCCTACAATAATCCATATATCCCTTCATAGTCTTTAGTAGTAGGGGGAGTCACCCCACTAATGTACTACTACCTCATCTAGCATCCAACATTTTTCTCATTGAAAAACTAACATGGCACTTAATGTTGAGCTAATCAAATATGGATGACTTGTACTGATTGGAAATAGACTTTTAGCCTTTCATGTGATGTAGAAGAAGTGGAATGAAGAAATTGAATGCATGGGCAAGAGGGATTACCGTGGGCAATCAATGATTCATTGCATTGCCTCTTATCATTCTTACAATGGATTTTTTTTAAATCATTGCTCAACAACAAAAACCAGTCAAGATTATGGATTAGAATAAATGGCTTAGCAATAGAGAAATTCCCAAATAAGATCACACTCAATAAAGAAATTCTTAAATAAGATTGCACTCAAAAGAACCTTGGAAGAAGCAAATAGGCTATTAATTTGAATGAAGTATGCATTCTAACAAAACTCTAATATATTGAAAGGCTCATTTCTTGAATCTCCTTAGCAAGTGGATCAAGGCTTAATAAGTAGTTTATAAAAGAGAGATTAAGAATCAAGAAAATACCTATTTATGAGCATGTAGTGGACTTGATGCATCAATTCCAATCATATTCTATGTAATAGAATATCAAATGCTGATGTAGTTACCTTTTTGAATAGTCAACAAGGCATCTCAATGCTCATGGGAAAGAAATTTAGTCATTGGACATAAAATCTTCGAATTAGAGTGCCAAAAATAGCTTCAAGACTCCTACATTGGTTCCATGTTTGAAGTAAGATTGTTGTCGTGGACTCCTTGAATGAATATGAAAAGCTTTCTTCAATAAACTTTAAGATTTAACAAGGTATTTGAGATGTTCTAATGTCCATTGAGCTTGATAGAAGAAGAAGGCTTAAGATAAGGGGAGAAATACTAAATCTTAGCATATAGACTCACCATGAGTGGTGTAGAGTAGAGATAGGAACAAAATTTAAAAGAATCACCAAGAATCCGAGAGTTTTGTGCCAAGAATCATGGCTACCTTGCTTGGTATCAACTATTAGGGTTTATGAAAGTTAAGGAATGGCAATAAAATATTAAAAATCCTTCAATGCATGTAAGAAAGATTGTCCATAGTAAGTATGAAGCATAGGGACTCAAACATGCTTCAAATCATGGAGAATGTTGAAGTTGTTTGCTATTGAATTGCCTTGCAAGTAGCCCAAAATGCACTAGCCTTGTTTCTCACATCAAAGCTTTAAACATTGGCAAAATGATTATGACTTGGCTTCATTATGCAATTCATATCAAGGTAAATAAGGCATTGAAGCCATGGATGCATATGGGAAGAGAAATGAAGAAATTTCCACCATGGAAGCTCAATGGAAAAGCTTGAAAAGGGAATAAGGAAGGCCTCCTTCAAAAACTAGACAAGCAATAGTCTTTACCAGGTCCAATGAGCTCTCTTTTGTCCCTCTTCCTTCAAAAATGGCTTGTAAAGTAGTCATGACCTGCCAAACATGTCATATCTTCTCCATTTTCCTCTATATTTTCTCTATAAGCTTCAAAATAGCCATGGTTTGTTGTAGTGGATGTCATGAATTGTATGATGGGAGACTTGATTGAGCTATTGTGCCAAACACACACTATGCACACAAGAGGAAGCTCACTCAAGAACACAAGAAGAGAGATGGAGGCCAAAACATTTTCTTGTTGGTTTCTTCTTCTCCTTCCATACACAATACAATGTACACAAAGTATAGATAAGATACAATGTAAGCAAAAGTGGCCTACTAAGTCAAATAGTGTATAATTGATTGTACTAATCAACTGGCACTATAACTATGCCTAATGTAGGTCGGTGCAGTAAATAAAATATTTTTTCTTCTTTTTTCATACACAATACAATGTGTACAAAAGTATAGAGAAGATACAATATAAAGGAAAGTGGTCTATTAAGTCAATAGTGCATAACTAACTATACTAATTGACTGGCGCCAAAACTATGCTAGTTGTAAGTAGGTACAATGAACCAAATATAATTTTCCTTTGTCTTTCCTTGAAACACTTGTAAATGCACCTAAAGGTGTGGGGTTGCTGCGTAGTCTCCCAAACCAAGGGTTAACTATAGATATAGTACCAGATGATGTTTTTGGTCCACTAAGAATTTGTAATTCTTTCTTTTCTTTTTGCACATAACTATATGATCATTATCGTCATGCATTGGATCATTATCGTCACATCTGATGCATCACCACTAGGTGCATAGCAACTACTCATCTCATAAAAATAACATCCTTGCTCACTCTAAACACACCTGTGATAGGGTTATAACAGCTATAATGTCCCCATTACTTAGTTTATTTTAATGTGCGTATTTTTAAAACTAGCTCTAATTAATGTGCATGTTTATTCTAAAGAAAAGTGATTTATGTTGCACATTTTTAAAACTAGCTCTAATTATGAAACTAGCTCTAATTACGAAGATAATTGTTATTATTAATGAGGTATTATATGTCTATTTATGGAAGAAAGACTTGGGTAACCCTTCCAAGACTAGCTCATAATTACTATGTTTGTAGTATAGAATAACAAAAAGAACTAGCCTAGTGGATAGTCACTTGGCAGTTAAATGCACTTGGGTGACGACGTTGCTGAGATGGGTGACCTCCCGGGAAAATTTTCCTACAAGCTAGTGGGAGCTTCTCATGCGTAGCCAACGGCGCCAATTAAGCCTTTGTAGCCCGTTGTCAAGTATGCCAAGGCCAAGATGCCAAGGTCTATGCCTTGGTCGCCGTCTTGGAGTGATATCCGCCCGGCCACGCAGTGCGTTCTCGCCCATATATTTGTCAATTTTTATCTTCGCACTACAAAAATGGAGCCCCTCCTTGACGTCATCAATGACGTCGTCAAAAATGGCTAAAAGAAAACATTCTCTCTTTGTCATCAATGACATCATAAAAAATGCTAAAAAGTAGGTGCCCTCTCTTTATCACCCCCCCTCCCCCCATTACTATATAAACAGGGGTAGAGCGTCACAACATAGACACAACGATCCATCCAAAGTCTCTCTGCTGCTATTGATGCGACGAAGCTCTTCTGCAATTAGTCGAGCCTTTCTTTCTCTCTCTCTCTCCACCCCTATACGAAAGCATTGCCTGAACCCATCAAGCTTCTAGAGATGTTGAGGTGTTGAGCAAGTTCCCCAACGGGAGGAAATGGCCACTGCTACTAAGGAAATTCAACACGATGTTGAAGCACAAGCAAAAGTTAACCCAGAACCCATTCAAACTGAAGAACCAGTCGTCCCACAACAAATCGAGGTTGCGGCCATAAATTGTAATCACAATGGATGGTCGAATGGAGATAATCAGGTTTACTACATAAGAAAATGATTACTTTTTAAGCTATTAACTCTACAAATTCCTAATGAGGGATAAGCTAGTCTATTACATAGATTATGATAAGCTAGAACGTACCTAAACTTGCAAAAGAAACATGTTAGTATATTATCAATTGCTTTTTAGGAAGAAACATTGGAATTGATGGAGGGGATAGATTCCATGCATCACATACATTGACAATTGTGTTAAAAATATATTATGGTTATGACTGCTTTTGGATTTGTGAATGATGAATTATGGCTCTTATGATTTCGTGCTTACACAGACGGACGAATTGTGGATTATGGTGGTTCAAGACGTTGGGATCCCCAACCCAATGCTCCTTAACACTCTGGAAAGTGTGGAAAAACTCACCTGCAGGTGGGGGTCCTATGCTCTCGAGGGACGTAGGTGTTTTTGATTTTGATCACTCGAGCACCTGAGAGGGAAAAGGGCCGAGTGGTAAGTACCCCTATTATGTAGGATGAATCTGGAGTCTCATGGAAGCTTAGAGGGGCTTTGAGCTAGTAAATTCTTTGTTGATCACGAATGGAGTGCGATCACATATAGCCCAATCTCAAGGGATTGGAAGGTCCTACGACGGTGACGGTTTTATACCACTCTGCGGAGTGATGATTCTGGATGTTATTATGAAATAAGTATCTGATTTTTTGAATTGTTTGTTATGCGCTAAAGATTGAGTCTAATGAACCCAGTTTAACGGAGTAATAAAAGGAAGCTAATTTTATATGTCGCAAATAGTGTGGTAGTATGCTTTGCTAATTAGAAAACAAAGCAAACCCCATCGAGGAAAGTGGAAGGCTTTGATCCTGACGATCGAATGCCTATGGCAAGGTGGAACCGATAAGTCGGGTAGCTTTCCAACATTAGATAGAGCTGATTAAATCGTAACCCTCCCAATATCCATAGGATTAGTTACCAGGTTTAACACCATTTTAGGGGGCATGAGATGATATTTTACTGTATGGATAGGGGGATTGAGTTACACTCTCCCCTGTCTCTCACTCTCTTTGAACCAAGTGTGGTGTTAACCTCACTCTTGCCCTTGATTGATTACAAAGTGGTCTTTCTTAGGTGAGCGTTAGATTGCTAATAGGGGTGACTTGTCCATGCTTCCCCTGTGAAGTAGAACTGAGATTCTCATGTTCAATTAAGTCCAAGGATTCCCATGGGGAGACAGGATGGTGATGTGCATGGATAGGAATTTCAGTCGAGTACTAAGAGGACTCCTCCGAGTCTGTTGGAGGAGGCACCTCATAACAACAGTACCCTTTTTGCTCTAAAGACTATCCAATGAAGAATATTTTTTAACCTTTGTATCAAGCTTCTTTTGTAGCTCATCTGGCATATTAACATATGCAATACAACCAAATAGTTTTAAGTGTGACACATCGAGCTCCTTATCTGTAAAGCATTATTCAAGGCTCATCCCATGAACTGCACCTGTGGGAGTTATGTTCATAATATAGATAGTCGTATGAACAACTTCAAACCAAAAATGTTTTGGTAAATTCTTTCCATCCACCGTCAATGCTAGTTTAACTTGTACAATATGTCTATTTTTTCTTTCTACAACCCCATTTTACTATGGTATATATTTGCAAGTAAACTACCTCTTTATTCCATGATACCTCAAGAAGTCACAAAAATCATTAGAGATGTACTCTCCCCCTCCATCTTACCTCAAGCACTCATCTTTCAAGCATGTTTCTATTTCAATGGGACACCCTTGAAAGTTTTGAAGTGTTCAAGCACATCACTCTTTTCCTTCATGAAATACACCCACAACTTTCTTGAGCAAACATCCATAAATATGACAAAGTATTAGCTACTACTAAGAGATATGTTTTTTTAGGCCCCCAAACATCTGTATGCACATCAAGTATATTCTTGCACACATCTCTATCATGCAAAAAATGTTATCTTGCTTACTTACCAAACTAACATGCTTCACACACTTTATACAATTCTGCAACTTTGAAAATAGGCAACCCTATATTCAACCCTTTGGATTGTATAAATTTCAATATTTGCACATTTTCATGTCAAATACATTTGTACCATATTTCAATATCTGCAATCACTCCTTTTCATTACCATACATAGCAACATTTATAACACGAATTCCAACATCTAAAGTGAACATGCGACCAACTCTACTTCCTTTTGTGACAAAGCTGCACTTATCAATTAAAGTCTTCCACAAAATAATCTTTTGTATTAAATCAAATGTGTAACCCTTGCTCTACCATTTGGCCAACAGATATTAAAATTTTTGTAATGGATAGCACGTGTGATACATTTGATAGACTCTTTGTCTAATCATTGTGTAAGGACAAGGGAATGTTTCCAATGTGTGAAATTGGGTGGCATGTATCATCATCCATCTATACATAACTTAGATTTTGTAAGTCTTGCATCTCTCCAAACCATTTAGGATGGTTAGTCATATGATTAGATAAACTTGAATCAACGTATCATACATCATTATGTGTCCCCTTTCTTGTGACAACATTTATCATATGCTACATGACAAATAGACTCTCATTTTTGTCTTCATTCCATCATAAATACAATGCATAGTTTCGTTACTACAATTTACCGATGCGAATATCATCCTTCTTAGCATAATATTGGATTATAATGTGACCTATTTTGCCACAATAATGACAAACAATACTAAAATTTCTAGAAACTTTGTTCTGCCATGTACCTCTTTTCCTGGAGCTCTCCTTGCCTCCAAAGTTTTTAGGCCTCCTAAAATCTGCATTTCATTGAACTAGTTATTAAAACTATCTTGTTACTTATCACCAGCATGTCCCATACCATGGCCACTTGAAAAGGATGTACCATTTTCTCTTCCTGAACTTGAGTAAAATGCTTGGACATGTTCACCACTTCTTGCAAAAATGATTCACCTTGCATGTTGATCTCTTCAGTGATCATCAGAGAGACCAACTCATCAAAAACTAGAAATGGCTTCTATACATACACAAAAGTGACAAATGATTTCTATGTCTTGTCATTATTAAGGCCACCCAAGGTAGATAAAACTAAATCATCATCATTAAACATTGCATCAATAGTTGCTAAGTCATTTGCAATGCTTTTCACTTTCAAAACATACTCATTTATAGACATATTCCCTTTCCTCAAAGTATGTGATCCTTGTCTAGCTATCCACTATGCACACACTTATGTAGTACAAACGAATTTTTAAAAATCAAATGAATGCACTTTCTAATAAAAAATGATTTGAGAAATATTATACTATCTTTTTAATATTTTTCAATAGTTTTCTATATCTTTTGGAATTTTTTTTTGTATTTTTCCTATTTTTATGCATTCAAAATGAGAAAAGTTAGTGCTTTCCATTATACAAATAGAGATGGACATGGAAAACCAATAAGAAGAATATGTTTAGTCCTCCATGGGAACACTTAAGATCCATAATTTTCCTATGTATAAAAGAGAGTAACTACTTACACCTTTACTTGACTATTTTCTACTTGTTTTGTATTATTTGAGAACACAACAACAAACTTTTGAAATGTCATTGATGCACTAGTACATCACTAAAGCGTGCCCTCTAGACTTGATGTTTCTTCAATAAGAAATCTCATTTAATTCTTCTCACTCCTTTGGCTTCCATTTCCTAGCCCCTCTCTCCCATATGAACTAGTGGACATGGAGAGAGAAATATTAAAATTAAAGAATGTACACTCTTCGTTATATTCAAGAAAAATGGTATCATGTAGGCAAAGAGTATGAAATCAAATGGCACAAATGATGAAGAACATGATGGAAAGAACATGAAAAAGGTGTGTTTTCCAAACTCATCTTTTTTCTCCTTTTCTTTTCCCTATGTTGCTTTTGCACCACAACTCTTCAAAAAATGCACTTTCATTTCATTTGTAACAAAATGCATTTCATTTCATTTGTAACAAGATGCATTTCATTTCAAAAAATGCATCTTCAAAAATTAAAATACACTTCCATTTCATCAGTAACAAAATGCATTTCATTTAATTTTGGCCATTATGACATTAATTTTTAATGCAAATGTGTTGCTTCGATATAAAATTGATATTCAAATGCCACATTGATGTTTGCAACTTTGGATGGCACCATCTCTAGTTTCTAGCTATTAAATGTTGTATAAAATGAAATTTTCATGCTTTCAAAAACATGTCATCTCGATTTTAAAAAAATGCATTTTGGACTATGAACATGTTGAAGATCTTCATAAGATGCTTCAAATCACAAGAAAAATGCATGTAAAATGCTCCATAAAATGCACGTTCATCTAGCTATTTTGACATTAGGATGTGCAAGACTAAGATAGAAAGTCCAACAATATATGAGTATGAGATAGCTTAAGTTTTTGAAGTTTATGTGTACAAAAGTGAGAATAATACTTATGACTTGAGTTTACCAAGCATGCAAGTGAGGACCATTTCCATAGAGTGCACACTTTTGTCCACTCTTGCTATCTTAAGCATGGATTAGGCTGTGAAGTATCCTAATGGTTCATGATGTTGGTGCAAAGCATTAACTTAGGCATTCAACACCTAGTCTTCACATGATCCTACGTAGAAGCACCTAGTTATTCCTTACCCATTCTTCAAACAATTTAATGAACCCCTTCTATAATAGATGATAGTGGTTACAATATAGGCTTACTCTTGGTTGTAAGTAGATAACATATTTATAAGTGCTAAACATTATTTATTAACCTATTCAAAATACCCCACATTGATATGCAAATGTTAAATTTTGGACACACTATGACACTATCCATTTGAATCCATAAAAATGTACATTTTGATCCCAAACATACTAAGCTTTGAATCCATGATTAGACAATCTAAACTCTAAAATCTAGAAATAATGACAACTTTAGACCTTTGCTTATTCACCCAATGTTAACATTAAGATGATTGCGTATTATTGAGAATGGCTGAGGTATGCGTTGAATGATTATCATAGAACTCAAGGAATCATAAAGAGTTATAAACTAGACAATCATTACTTATCTTGAAATTTTGGGACCATATCTTGAACTATATATGTTGATCTCATGATCTAGGTGAATAGACAAAAGTTGCACTTTGTGAACCATTAATGAGGTTGTCCTTGTTGGCGAGCAATAATATTAATGTCTTTCCATAGCTTTTGATTTGGAAGGTGCAACATCTTAAAATTGATTCTTAGATCATCAAAATAGGACATAAAATTTAAAACCCATATACTTCCACATATAATCTTTGTTTAGTAAAAGTACTTATGGCCATTATTTTCATGGTTTCATTCACTATGAATATTGTCTATCTAAAATCGCTTATTTAATTATCATGCATTACATCATCAACTCTTTCCCATTGCAATTTCCTTATAACAAGATGGATGCAAAAGTCCAATCAAAAGACATGAGTTTGGACACATATCTTTTATGAAATCCCAAGAGCAATCACTTGAGTGCATCATTGTTAATAGTGTCTAAAAGAGCCTAGCACCAAAAATTGGAAAAAGTAAAGCAATAGCAATCATCACATAGATATGTAGTGATAGTTCAAAAAAGAGTGTAAAAAAGATATTTATGAGATCTCTATCTACATCTTATAATTTCGTTGTTGATTTTTGAATCAAACTACATTTACTTATATTTATATAAAAAAGGATGAATTTTAATGTGGGTTTCCAAAGTTATTTATTGTTTTTAAAGAAGATTGCATGATGTTGTGTCATTAGTGTTACTAAATTTAAATGGGCTACTACCACTTCTATGTGATATTGAAAATGTTGAATAAATATAGTACTGCATATTCAACAATGTACTCTCCATTTTTTTCAACAATTGAAGACCACTTCTATCCACAAAGAAGTTAAATACATATGTTTTTATTTCTCTATCTTGTCACATGTACAACATAGAGTAACTTGCTACGCCACAAGCCTCTAGTATGTATTGAATACAAATTTTTGTACGCCCTCATAATTCCATTTCTTTGTTTTGAGTATGTCATAAATCTATCTTTGAAAAGTAAAGTATTTTTTATTATTCTATAAAGGCATGTATATATTGGCATTCAACCATTCACCTTTCTTCTTATAACCATTGTCCTGAAGTTTAGTTTATAGTTCTATTCAATGTCTAAGTTTCTTCTTATTTATAAAGTTAAGTAGTGATATGTGTTGCATTAATTATCCCAATTTATATGTTATTAGCCAATCTTATGATGATTTAATTGCATTAATTCATTCCAAATTTTATAAAAACTTGAATACCTATTGTAAAAGTTGAAAATTTTAGATTTGAACACACACACGTATATGTGTGTGTGTAACACATAATATGTGTATATATACATACTTAAGTTATGGTTAAAAATAGTAATTTACTTAAGTCTATGAGAATTTTTTAATAAAAATTAAAGCAAATACTTGATGTTTCACCTCATAAACTCTTATTTAAACTAAGAGAATTTTTCAAACATAAAAGATTTAATAAAGCCCTTCTTACACAACCCCAACACTACTAAAGACGAACCAGATATCAATGGCAAGTTTTTGATGATTTGCATGCACACTTATGAAAAGCATTACATGATTTGAAAATGTTCACTAAAAAGCATTGGTAACTTTAATTGAAAATAGCAACAAATAAAAACCCAAATATCAATGCAATTGTCAACCCACATATCAGTACAACATATTAGTAAGAAAGGCGACTTGAAAATAAAATTTTTCACTCTTATGGCCTAAAGAGAGAAGCATCAAAACATCTTCTTCAAGGTATGATCTCTCCTAATTTCTCCTATTTTGCTTCTCCTTCACCTTCTCTCATTCATTCATTCTTGTTTCACACCCATGGCTAGCTCAAGTTCTAGTCCTTTTCCTTTGCTTGCTTTCATTCAGGAGAGAGAGAGAGAGAGAGAGAGAGAGAGAGAGAGAGAGAGAGAGAGAGAGAGAGAGAGAGAGAGAGAGAGAGAGAGAGAGAGAGAGAGAGAGAGAGAGAGAGAGAGAGAGAGAGAGAGAGAGAGAGAGAGAGAGAGAGAGAAGTAATCACAATAGTATTGAAGATGGAGTAGATACCAATGGTAAGTTTTTTATGCTTTGTCTACACACCCATGAAAAGCATTACATGATTTGAAAATATTAATAAATAAGCATTGGTAACTTTAATTTAAAATACCAAAAAATAAAAACCCAAATATTGATGCAAATATGAACCCGCATACTAATGCAACATGTTGATAAAAAAGGCAATAGAACTGTAGTTTTTCACACCTATGGACTACAAAATATCCAGATATGCATGGCTCAAACCTGGCGAGGTCAATCATAAATATATGTATATATCACATTGGTTCAACATAAGGGATTTTTACAGTACAATTTTTACACAATTTTTACATATAGAACAGTCCCATATAAAGGGGTTACTTACATATTGAATAGAAAAGGGTCACTTTTATTAAGGAAAATTTCACAAGTAAGGATATTTATAAATAGGCCTTGAACCACGTGATATAGAGGGTATACGTATAGTGAATTCCCTAGGGGCTCAAAGAGAGAAATAGCAAAAAATCTTCTTCAAGGTATTCTCTCTCCTCCTTTCTCCTGTTTTTCTTCTCTTTCACCTGTTCCCCTTCACCTTCATTCATTCATTCAATTCTTGTTTTACATCCATGTCTAGCTCACGTTCTAGTCCTTTTTCTTTACTTTCTTTCATGTGTGTGTGTGTGTGTGTGTGTGTGTGTGAGAGAGAGAGAGAGATGGATTTTGAGTAGAGAGAGAGGTTAAGTGATACTTAGGTTAAAAGACTCAACTAAAAGAGGAGAAAAGAAAGAGGCCATGGAAAGTGGGATGGAAAGAAGAGAGGAAAGGAAAGGGGAAACTATGCTTAATCAATAATAGTAAATGTTAAGCATAGTCACTATTTTGGTAGTAAATAGCTAGCAAATATTATTACTTTAAGATTTAACTAGTGTTTGGTTAGTAAAGTCAATAGGTATTTAGTTAGTAACATCAAGAGGGATTTTTGTTTATTACTTGATTAGATACACTTAAAAAGCATACAAGAGAAGAGTATGATTTCTTATGTGTGCATTGGCCTCAAAATTGCATGGCAAGCCTAAATCAAGTATATATATATATATATATATATATATATATATATATATATATATATATATATATATATATATATATATATATATCCCCTCTTTTAAATAGTTTTCAATTATTTAGACTAAGAAAAAATGTATATGTTAGTTAATTATTAAAGTTACAAAAGTTGATAATATATACTTAGTTAGTTGAATAAGTCTAATAGTGATTTGGTTAATTGTCATTAAATAATATATATATTATAATTTATTGCTAGGTTAACACGTTTAGGATAGAATATAAATAGTAGAAAAACAATGGTAGATTAATGTACTAATTAGATTTTTGGAAATCCTTGATTTTCTAAGATTAACCAATAGGGGTCAAAATGGAGTGCCTAAAGCTAGGCAAGGACACAAACCATTTTGGAACACGTGTAAATTTTTAGGAATATCATTATCAAGTTATGATTAATAAGAATCAAGCTCCATCCCATGCAAATTTTAATTAATTTCTATAGATATTCAAGGCCATTATTTAGAGAAGTGTTTTGAACCATGTAGAAGGCATGGAACGGGAAAAGATTGGGCATAAGGCTAGAAAAAAGAGTAAGATGTTGAAGAGGGTGAAAACCCCCTAAAGTTCATGTATGTAAGTTGTTAGAACTAATGGAAAATGCTATTTATGTATGTGCCAACTTGCGTCTCCTATCTTCTTTCTTCAATTTTCTACTTGTGAGAGAGTGAAGACAAGATTGAGAGTAAGAATAATTGAGAGTGAGGGACTTGGAGAGAAGCTCTTATCATTATTCACCCCCTATTCCTCCATCCCTTCATGGTGAGATGTGAGGTTGAAAATGAGTGTATGAGGTGAGTGAGAGAGAGAGGAATGAGGGTTGCATAGCTCTCTACTTCTCTATTTCTTCATTGCTTCTTCTTCACCATATTCTCTTTACATAATGTACAACATTGGAAGCAAGAGCATGGAGGACAAGGTTATCATGCACATGGCTCCTAAGTGAGGATTTACCTTAGTAAGTAGACTATAGCAGAAGCAAAAAAGTTATGTGCTTATTCACTACTTTGAGTGTTGAGATGTGCTTTAAGATGGTCATGTGAGAGGTAGCCATTTACATTTGTGATTCAAAGCTCTTGAAATAATAGGAGTTCAATACTTTTAGTGTTGGGAGGTGCTTAATATGGTCACATGAGAGATGGCTATTGACATTTGTAATCTGAAGCTCTTGAAACAATAGGAGTTTGTCCTAATTCCACATGTTGTGCTCATGTATTGCAACACTTTGGTTCCATTGCCAAGTCCAAGACGATGATTCGACTATGAGGTTACTCACACAAGTTGCATGGTGGAATAGGGAGGCTACCTACACATGTTAATCACAATATGCTTGAAACTAGTTGCCATTAGAATGAAGAAATTTGTGTTAAGAGCATCACGATGGATAGGACATTATGTGGGGACCTAGAGTGGAGCTAATAGTGGCTCTGTGACAAGGAAGTGCTATATTGAGCCTTAACGCACCACAACCCACAGCCTTGTAGCCATGAGAGCAACTGATAATCACTCTCTCTAGATATGCTTCAAGCACACTAGAACTCTTTCCATTTGTGTAGTCCTCTTCTAATGCATATTCTTGAAGCTTCAAGAACTCTTTTCATAGTCTAAATATGCTCCAAGCACACTAGACCTCTTTCCATTTGTGTAGTCCTCTTCTAATGCCTATTCTTGAAGCTTTAAGAACTCGTTGCATATTCTAGATATGCTCCAAGCATAGTAGAACTCTTTGAATTTGTGTAGTCCTTTTCTAATTGCCTATTCTTGAAGCTTCAAGAAAAGGAGTCACCCAATAGACATGCTGAATAAACACCATGAGCACACACATATGAGGCAACACCCGATTGAATGTTGTGGCCTCTTTTTAACAAGGGTGCCCTATCTAACTATGTTTGATTCCCACTAAGTCCCATATCTTGCACATATTTTGACAACAACTGTAGGCTTGGCACTATACAAGAATTGATGTCTATAGATAGAGTGACTACCTACTACTAGCCTACTACATGAGGGGAAGGGTAAAGACAATGAAAGGAAAATGGGTTGTATGGATGCTAGATGTATATAATGCTATAGTTCCTAGTGAGGAAGCTAGGTTGAATTGAACGTTGGACATTCGATAGTGCTTTGTACTTGAGCATGTCATAGCTTCTCTAGATGTGCCCTTCAAGTCATCCAAATGTGAGGACTATCTACATGAAGTTGTAAAGGGTGATTATCACAACCTCTTGCACCCTCCCCATAAGACTACATAAAGCCGTGCCTCAAGTGCTAGTTCTTTGGCTTCCCATGCCCTTCTTGCTATCTTTTCATGTCTTCATGCTTCTCTTTGTTGATGCTTGTTGGCATCTATTGTAACTATATTATCTTTTTTCTTGTTCTCTCTTAATATGTTTCTCCTCCTTAGCCTTGGAAATCTCTTCTTTCTTAGCATTCTTAGCCCTTCAAGCTCTCAATGTACTAGTCTGATATCAAAATTAGGCTATTTATATAGTCTCCACAAATGCCTCCCTAATTACATGATGGATGGAAACCTTTTTGAAGGAAAGTGCAATATGTCTAGAATCCTTTTTGATTCATTAGAAGGACTTCCAAATGTTGGTTGAGTAGACTCTACATGATTAGACAATACTGCATTGGTCCCCAAGGATGTTAATGCTTCTATGGCCTAGCCTTCAACAAGTTTTTCCATTGGGATATTGGGAACTTGTGATGTGAGTTTCTCTAACATCCCTCCATCACTTATAATCACATTTATGTGTTGGGATAGCATCCCATGGAAATGTAGAGCTCTTGGATTAAGAGGCCATATCCAAGTCATCACATAAAACTAGCTATGATATTACTCTCTCTACATGAGAGTTGGAAAGCCTTGGCTACTATTACAGCTAAGTCACTCTTAATTGCTTGAGTCCTTTGTGTGAGATTCTACAAAATTACCCTTTCTTTATGGAAATGGTTCTTCAATAACTTGAACATTTTCACATCCAATGGTTGAAGCTTATCAAAAGATGAGGTGGTAGTGTGATGATGTCAATTTTCCATAAAGCAATCTTCTCAATAGTTGAAATAAATGCATGGCTACCATCGCCATCAAGAATCAACAAAGTGCCTATTGGAAAAGCCCGTATATTCCTCAATACATTCATGGAAATGATCCAAACATGCATGGAACAATGCCCCAATCATCCATTCTTTCCTTTACATGGCCATGGCAACAACCTCGTCACACTTTTGAATATTTTCCACCAACCCTTTGCCCTTTAAAGATGTAGTATCTAGGAAAGGCATTACCAATAGAATTCATGCAACATAAAGTAATTATCCATTCCCCATAGTTTGTGGTCATTCCATTCACAACTCTTGTCCCTTTTTTGCAAGTAATATCATGCCTTTGTCTTTGGAGCCTTGGAATCCCATCTCATCTACATTCCAGATGTTGCTTGGGGGGTAGTTGTTCATGTCATATAAGGACTTTAAGTTCTCATGGAAGGTCATTAAAATTTTTGTCTTAGAAAGTAATGTATATAGATTGCTCCAAGGTTTCACATACTTGAAACACCAATTCGAGATGCTACTTGTGAGAGCAATCCCACTACCTCTTTCCAAGAATGGCCTGATTGAACATAATATGCCTAGTTTGACATAATTCCATTGTTGAGATGTTTTGCAATCACACCTACTTCAGTATATTTGTAAGGAGTTGTGTGGGCTCAGGGTTAGAATCCCATTACTCTTTTCTTTCCAATAAAGTGTCCTTGCCACTGTCCACACACAAGATTGTGTTTATGAGTCCAAGTCTCAATCTTGGAACCTAATTCACTTGTGTGACAATTTGACTTGTTAGTGTCAATGTCTTCATGAGTTCATTCTTCCTATTTCAACCTCCATAGCTTTTGTCATAGCCATGTCCTAGATCCGAGTTTTCACATGGTATTAGAGCCCAATCAAGCATGGCCTAGTTTTCTCTCTTCTCTTCTACATTCTCTTTGTCTTTTCCCAACTCAGCTTGAGTTCGTGACCTCATCTCCAGCTCCAATTCCACTTCCATCTCACTTTGGCCTTCATGACAGCCATAGCCTGTAGGACCTTGCCTCCTTGGAGCTTCCATATCTCTCTTTACATGCCGTATCATTAGGATCTCTCTTCTAGGAGTTTGTTCATCTTCTGAAGTCACTTCTCTATATCACCTCAGAACTTGATGTTGCCCTATCTACCAATCAGCATTGTCATTTTTCTCAGGTTCTGTCTTGTGGCCTCCATAGCTAGGCAGTACCTAGTCACCATGGAGCCCTTGGATCTCACACTACACGCCATTATTCATCATGATTACTTCTAGGGGAATCTTCTCTAACTTCAAGCGCATATTTGTGGCACATCATGTCCCAACATTGGTGTTGCTTCAGCTCAGCATTGCGCAAAAATGAGATCGTCGCCAAAAACAGGCACAGTTCTGATCGAGTCATTTTCTCTCCCTCTCTACAGTTCAATCTTGCCCAACTCCATAGGTATTTTTAATCCCATTAATCAAGCTTCAATCTCATTTAAAAAGTTCTTGAAATGGTTGGGTAAACAATGCACACTCTGCAAAAAACCAAGCCTGGGTCAGAAACCCTGATCTAGACTCCATAGCCAAAGCTCCAAATTTCATCCTTTACACTTTCTCAAGCTCACTGGAGCCTCTGCCACTCAAGTCTATTGCCTAACCAAACCCACAAATTAGTAAGGACGGGAGGTCTTGTAGACTTGAACCAAGAAACAAGACATTTAAGCTTAACATCAAGTTCAAGCATAATACCTACATAGTGTGTTTTCACACTACCATTGTTTGTGTCTTTTGACACATTAAATTTCAACTCTATTGTTGAAAAGTTTGAGTTTCAAGATTGATTCTCAATGGAAATTATGAAGACTTAGTTTTGAAATATCTTGAAGGATTTTGAAGGTTTGAAGATTCAAGGAAGAAGCTACAGACATAGAAGATTCAAGGAAGAAGCTACAGACATAGTGTCCATTGACACTCACCTAGTGCTTCTTGGCACTTGTGCTCAACTCTTCTACTGCTGAAATCTAAGAATTTTAGTGCTGATTTGTTGTTTCTCTAGCCTTCTAACATGGGAAAAGACTCTCCAACTACTCGCTTAAAAAAGGAGTCAAGTTTCACACATGGCAGACCCGCATCAAACTCATATTGATGAAGAAGGGCCTTTGGGCCATTACTACTTGAAAAGAAAAGAAGCCTCGTGATGCGGATCTTGCAGTCATTTGGCAAAAGAATGATGATAAGGCTTAGTCCATTATCAAATTGGAGCTAGACGAGAGCTATATTCACCATGTGGATAATTGTGATACTTCACAGGATACATGGAAGAGACTTGACACCTTGTTTGGTGCACAGTCTAAGTCATCAAAGTATGGTCTCTTGATTGAATTTTTCAAGCTTGAAATGAAGTCCAGCACATCACTTGCCACACATCTAAATTACATGGACAGAATTCTAACCCAACTTGCAAGAATCAACATTAAAATGGAACAAGATGTTTGCATTGGTGTTCTACTTAAAAGTTTGCCTTCTCAATATAATAATGTATCAATAACTCTAATCAATATGCCAAACCCTAGGCTTGTTGATATCCAGGCATCACTATTAGAGGAGGAAAAGAAGCTAAAAATAAGGAAGAACCAAGCACCTCTAGAAATGAACATACATTGTATGTTGGCAATAGTACAAAGGCAAGAAGGACCAGCTTTTCTATGACTTATGCAAAAGGACCGGACACACTGAGAAGTTCTGCCACACTAGAAAGAGGTCCCAAAAGGCCTATCTTGTTGGAGTTAAAGAATAAAGAAGAAAATGAGCAAAAGAAGAAGAAGAAGAAGAAGAAGAAGAAGAAGAAGAAGAAGAAGAAGAAGAAGAAGAAGAAGAAGAAGAAGAAGAAGAAGAAGAAGAAGAAGAAGACTACCAAGAGAAGAACAAACCGTTCATCAGTCCTTCTTTTCAGATAGACTTTTTTAGCCTTGTATTTCCTAGCCTAATGCTTTGGGCATAAACTTGTAAACTCCTCATGTAGCATTGTACTACAGCCTTTGTACACTTTGTGAGGCCCTTGTTACAACCTCTGGATGTCCATCATGTTTATGGTACCCACACTTAGCCTTTCTTGCGACAACCTCTGGTGTTTTTCCATGTTTATGGCATGCCCACACTTTGCAGGAGTTTCTCTCACTAAAGCCTCTACAGACTTTGTGCTTTTGGTTGTGATTGAGGAGGGGTGTTGAGATGTTTTGCAATCACACCTACTTCAGTTTGGGAGCTATGCGGGCTCAGGACTAGAATCCCATATGCACAGTAGGAGAACTGCCACCATTCAGTTTCCTATAAAGCATTGTACTTGCACTCTTTTTCTAAGTAATGAAAGTACTCTTTTCTTTCCAGTAAAGTGTCCTTGTCACTTTCCAAACACAAGATTGTGTTTATGAGTCCAAGTCTCAATCTTGGAACCTAATTCACTTGTGTGACAATTTGACTTGTTAGTGTCAATGCCTTCATGAGTTCATTCTTCCTATTTCAACCTCCATAGCTTCTATCATAGCCATGTCCTAGATCCAAGTTTTCACATCCATAAGTATGCACACATTTTGTGGTTATATATATTTATATTTATTACTTGATTTTTATAAAATACTAAGAGGGTGTAAGAACCAAACATGCCAAAACTAGTTCATAGACCAAATTGACCTTACAAATTCTCATAATTATAACAAATAATACTTAGCATTACAATAACTTGCATCAACATGATTCTTGCATGAAAACTCGATGACAATCATTATGGATTTATTAGCCAAGCAAAACTATCCAATTTGTTTACACAAATTGTGGCCCACTAACATAATTATCTAGGTTTCCTAATAATGAAAAGATTTATTTTAAAACTTTCCACATAAAAGAGAATAGATGCTTGCTACTCATAGGGGTTTTCACATGTTGTCTCATCCACCTCATCATCAATCCCAAAAGGACCTACCTCCACACTTTACCCTTGCATGACTTGTGCTAACAATAGTTGCATGCAAGAGAAAATGATGTCATTATTCACATCTAGGGATTCACATATGCAACTAGTTCTAAAACATGTCTTAAGAATGGGTGCAGTGGTACAACCCATCTCAAGGCGTATAACCCCCTTGAGGCATAGGAGCTCCAAAAAGCACATTCCATAAAAGTATGGCTCCTCTTCATACCTACTTGCCAATCTCTACCATTAGGTCTCTTAGTCCTTGCCATGGTCTTTAGCGTATAATGGTGTAAGGCATTGTTAGTTGGATGCATGTGGAGTTCCTTAAAGAGTGGCAAGCTTTCTTCAATATATACATGGGGGACCCATTGCATGATGTGGTAACATGAACAAAATTGATTGTGTACATTACAAGAACACAAGGTGTATTAGAACATAAATATATAGTGGATATTGAACAATTTGTAAACACACAATGCAAACTTCAAGAAACCAACCTTAGCTTAGGAACTACCAACATCATAACACCCAAAAGGGGGCACATACTCAACCACCAATCCACAATATATCTCCAAATAAAAAATTTGGGTGTATCTCCTAGTCAAACCAATACAATGCCATGTACAAAACACAAGACATGATTTAAGAAACTTTGTTACCTCATTCAATCCATTGCAACAATGATACAGTGTAGTGGGAGCTCACGCTCAACCGCCAAGACCCACAGACCGCTTATTGCTTCAAGCGTTTCAAGCCGAATGCTAATGGCTACCTCTCACATAGCATACGCGCTCTCATGCCTACCGGGTGTAGTGAGCTTACCTTCATGCTGATCGAGTTGCCTCCTCTCCCGCACACTTCGGTAGCTCCATGATCCAAGTGCAAGCTTCAAGCAAGCTCGATCCTCCCGCTCCAAGCTCCAAGCTCCATCGCTGCGAGCAAGATAAGAGAAGAGAAGAGAAGAGAAGAAGAGAGGAGAAGATGGAGAGCTTCTCCACCCCACGGTCCCTCACCCTCACACACTCACTCCCTCACACTCTCACACTCCCTCTCTCAAGCTCAAGCTCAAGCAAGCAAGAAGAAGAAGAAGAAGAAGAAGAAGAAGAAGAAGAAGAAGAAGAAGAAGAAGAAGAAGAAGAAGAAGAAGAAGAAGAGGAGAGCTACTTTTGGCCACGCACAAGAATGAGCTTCTCATTCCACTTTTTGGCTTTTATACATGCCCTACTCCTCCTTGGGCGGTCATCCCCTTTTTACATGACCGGCCATTGGCCTAGGTCCTCTTTTCCTATTTCCTTCCTATCCTTCTTGCTTCTTCTCCACTGCCCACGTCTATCTTTACAATTTGCACAGGAGAGAGCCTGGCACTCTTTTACAAGATTTCAGGGTGCGCCTTTGTATTTTAAAATGCACCTTTTCCCTTTTGCATTTGCCTTGGACTTTTAAGGTTGCCCTTGCGCTTTTGGCATTTTCTCCTCTTCTTTCTTCAGTCGGGCTACCTTTTTTCTACCTTTGCCCTACGTCTTTTTTATTTCCTTTTGCTTTCTTCGTTTTGGGGTTAACATTACCCCCCTCCTAGATGAGTGCCAGTCCCATGGCACTCTTCGTCGAAGGTAGCATGCAGTGCTTGCATCGAAGACGTGGGTGGAAGGGACTATTGTGGTTTGCCTTAGAGGAGTTTTGATGTTGGTGCAGATGAAGGTCGTTGGTGGCACTTTGCTGTTCTGATTGGCCGGTGATATGATTGTTGTAGGTGGTGATAGGGCTACTCTTTGTTGGGAATGGTCACTCATAGCTGGCATGGGTGTTGATGTTCTTGGGATGCTCATGGTGGATTTTGCTCGTGATGATTCTCTGGTGGTCTTGCATGATGAAGTAAAGGACAAGAGTTCAGAGTTGAGTGTTGATGTGGAGCTATCGGCGCTTTCGTTGGAGTCTTTAATAGCTGCAATTGGAAAACCTCTCATGTGATCTCTCGCTAAGGGGTGGTGCTAGTCTTCTTATCGTGCACAAGACATATTTTGATTAGTTTGGGAGACAGGTCGAACTCTAAGCAAGCCTAGAGTATTGTCCTGCACTTGAGGACCCAAACCGTGTATAGGTTATAGTGTGAATATTAAGTGAGTACACGTGCGTATTTAGGTATTACTTAGTTAGAAGACTGTTGGCCTGGTTCCTTGTATAGCAATGGGTTAGTGAAGCAAGGGGCTAAGTTGATGGAAAAATTTGTTGATGAAGATGGGGAGTACACTTGAAGATTGCTTGAGACATCATTATGGTCTTGTCAAGGCAATGTAGCATAATTGAGCTCCTTGATGTCTTAGCTTTTGGTAGCTAGTGGCTACTTGTAGTAGTGCTTGAAAAGTATGGTGTACTTTTCCATTGTCTTTCATGCCTTGCTTACCACTGTTGATTGTAATGGCATTGAGATGGAGTGCAAAATAATTGTGCAAGTGGTTTAGGGTGACAGGTCTAACCATAGGCGAGGCGAGCTCCCTAGGTATGTCCTGCCCTTGATTTTCCCTGAACAATTGTGGGGGATTGTACAAAGGGCTAGGGGATTAGGGACGGAGCTAACCAACCAAGGTCACTGGACGTACCTAATTTGAGGACCCCTAGGTGTGGTGCTATGATCATGTGTGCTTTTTTTCCTTTTTTTTTCTTTTCTTCTCTTTTTTCTTTCTTTATTTTTTTTGGTGGAAAAAATGAATACAATCAATGCCATACATTGAGGCTGTTAGCCTTTCATTTGGATTGAGAAATGTTGGGATCCAAAGGCTATGAAGAATGGATATTACAGATATGATTGTGTCACCAGCCTTGATACTAGAGGAACTGTTGTTGAGATGAAGAGATGCACTTGAGATTTTGCAAACCTCTTTGTAACATGTGAGACATCGGACAATTGAGGTAGAACTTGGAGTGAGCTGTGCATGGACAAGGGCAGAGCATCTTGCGAATTGAATCCTGGATGATGAAGAGGCGTTCGCCCTTATTGAGAGTGTGGCTCCTGCCCAAACATAGAGTTTGGCCAAGAAGGAGGAGGTAATCGATGATTATGCTTTGGCCATGCTCAGTTGCAATATGTGCTTTCTGCAGAGGTGTCCTTGGGTTCTCATCCAGTGGCACTTCCATTAAGGCTTTTGTTTCTTGGTATTCCTGTCACTTCCTCCATAATGGTTCTTTGTGGGGTTGGTGGTCTTGTTGTGACTTGGATATTAAATGCTTCTAGGCATTGACCTGTGTCATTCTGCATTCACTTGGAAAGGCGTGAGAGTACATGCAAGTCACATGCTTCAACCATAATGAAAATGTCTAGCTAAACAAGACATCGCCAACCTAAATCCCTTAGTTTTGACTTGCTGCGTATCACCTGCACTTGGTCATCATTGCTCATGGGGTGTGTTGGCCTTTGCTTCTTTTGGTATTATTTACATAGTCACAAAACACGTTGTTTATTTATGTACATGTTCATGAAACCATGTTACTCTGTGAGGATAAAAACCAATTGTAGAACTCAGGATTGTACTGGAGTGTGGCACACATATCTAGCTTTTGTGGTAGCCTACTTAGCAATAATAAATATTTGGCAACATCGAGTAGCATGGTGCCTTGTCTGAGTCTATTGGAAACATGTAGCTCCTCCTCAGTGAGAACTTTATCAATCAAAGGGCTCTCTAGGCTAGTTCCAGCTAGGTCCATACCTCAAACTGTAGCTAGAACTCGAAATGAAGTTGGTGCCACATAGGTCGGGTCTCTTTGGGACCGCCATTTGGCCCATTTGGCCAGTCTCTCCTCTGAGACTGGCCCCAAGTTTGGCCAGTGTAGCGCGGCTTTCAAATCAACATTTTTCAAATTGGCTTCTACCCTCTGATTGTCGCTTTAGTTTCTCTATCTCTAAGAGATTTGGTTGGCAGAGCATTTCATTAAATGTCATGGTTAAGCGTAGTTCGTCAGCCTCTTTGTCAGAGATCAGTCGCATGCATTCATGTAAGAGCTTGTCATAATGTCCGTCAAGATATTCTTGCTCTTCCCACGATAGCGGATAAGGCAAATATTCCTCAAGCTTCTCCCTAGGGAATGTGCCCATGTCTGCATGAACATAGACACGTGCGAATAATTTCAGTTTAGGTCAAGCACTCTGCCACATCTCTATGTTCTATGAGGGCTTGCTCGGTTGCTATCTCATGCAAAGTTCTAAGGGTTTCCTTAGGCTTTAGCATAGCTGGGGGCTCAGGCCTAGATGAGCAAGATTGATCAATGCCAGGATTGCTTATGCCTTCGAGGTTTTCATGTTTCTCCTGAGGCTTTATGGTAGTTGTGTCATGGTTCTCCTCGGATTTGACCGGCGTGGTCTTAGCATCCTGTTGTGACAATGTTGTATACACTCTTGATTGATCAATGTGAGTTTCTCTATCGGTGGATTGAGTGTTGCAAGCAACAATTGACGGTAATTATTGCTTTGATTCATTAGAACACATGGATGTGTCTAAGATTTCACTGCTGTTAAGAGAGATGGCAATGGGTTTAACAGACGCTTTTTTCATCATCTCTTCAGTACTCTTGGTCCCAATCTTCTTGTCGTCTGCAGTAGCTTGCAACTATCATTGTTTTCATTGTTTTCTTCTCTTTCTCTTGGGCACTAGAGGTGTATCCTTTAAGGACTCAAGATCCTGAACTAGGTCAGTAGTTGATGTGCTTGGTTGGGCCTTAGCATTCTCTTTTTGTGGCATGTCGTCATGGGATTTTGCTACGGCCTCACTAGGTTGAACAGCCTTGCTAGGTTGCGAGGGTTCAACTACCTCTCTTTTTGGAGAGTCTAGCTGTCCAGCTAATTCTCCTCTATTCAGCCGTACATTCGATTGCATTGACAGTTTCTCCTGGTTAGGTATTTGCTCTAGATTTTTGTCCTTATCTATTAGAACTTGTCTCCATTGATTCTTGTCAAGGTGACTGTTGTGTTTAGAGCTGTTGTTCTCTTGCTCTGGAGGTTTGGGTGACTCTAGTGTAGAACCATGACACGGTTTAGGGTTTTTGTCATGTAGGCTTGAAAGAAACCAATTGAAGAAGTCAGGGTTGTATTGATGGGAAGCATAGAGATCTAGGATTGCAGGGTCTTGAGTGAGGCAGAAGACATATGCACTGACATCAAGTACCATGCTCCCTACTCCTAGCCTGCTAGCCACGCGTAGATCTTCTTCTAGAAGCACTTTATCATACAAGGGATGTTTTTGGACAGTGGTAGAAAGCTGGACATCATGGGCAGTTGCCAACACTCTCAATGAGGTCGAGGCAACATACGTGGAATCATGTATTGATGTCCAAAGGGCTTTCCTTTGCTTAGTAAGTATCATTAATCGGTGGCCAATTTTGGCTACCAAACTTTGGTTGGAGTACCAATTTTGTGCAAAGGTACCTTGTCCTTTCCCTTTTCATTTGATTGCTTCAAGCTTTTCCTTGTTTGTCTCACATAGAGCTGTATAAAATGAGGGTATCAAGCGCAATTCTCTAGCTGTGGCTTTTGGGATGTCCTTCATGACTTCTTCAACAATAGCTGCATAGCAGAAACAAACATGTTGCTGCTCATACCAAGTCAGTGGTTCAGCTATGAGCTTTGTGTGCTCTGGTGTTGGCCTTCCGATGTCCACATGGACTTATGCACGTGTGATGGCTGTCAGCTTGTGATCAAGCTTCACCATGCACTTTATCTCTGGTTCATTGGTCAGATGTGCCATTTCTTTGACCAAGTCTTCGAGAGATTTATCCTCAAGCCTAGGCTTTAGGTGCTTTGGAAGGATTGGAGGTGTCAAGGATGTTTGTTGTGACATCTCTTCCAAAGGTGAATTGCGAAGGACATGTTCCGCAATGGGTGTTGTCACGGCCAAAGGTTGTGACTGCTGTGGTCCCTGATTGGAAGTAGTGGTGGCTAGTTCAGTGGATTGGCTACCATTGGTAGACTGCAGTGTTAAGTCCTTAGGCAGATCAGAAGTGGTCATGTCTTTTGTTGCCCTTTGTGCATTCACTTATGCAGGTTGAGTAGTGGCACAAGGCTGCTGCTGCCGTGCTTCCCGTGTCCATTTAGGTGAAGAGGATGTAGGAGATTTGGGACTCCTATGTGGACTTGGCACTAACTGGAGAATTTGCTCGTGATTGCTAGACGATTCTGTCATTAGCTTTGTTGAGCAATCAACCTTATCATGAGCAATGTTGTGCATGTGGTGCTCATTATCCTCTTGGGAAGTCAATGGCTCCTTGGGCACTAGTGGACCTTGTGCACGCTCGACAGTTACCTCTGATATCTGCTTGCTAAGCACGCTAGGCTAAGGATCTAATTTTTGATAGGTCATGTTTGGTTTCTTGATTTCAATTGTGAGGGGCTCAATCACTCCAATATTTTTTGTTCGAGACTTGGATTTTTGTTTAGGTTTCCTCCTACGCCTCTTTGTTTTTGACATAATTTGGGCTTCTGACAGAGGTGGTTTAGAAGGGGGTTTTGGTACCCAAATACATTGGTTGCCTGCATAATACCCTTGAGCATGAAGCAACGCCTTGGATATCCATCATCGCATTGTGCTAGCTCTCCATCAATGCCTTCGTCTATAAGGCTTGGGCTTCTTTCGTGGTCTTCTACGATATTTGTAAGTCCAAACCCTATCCTTGGCCTTGTCTCCTAACCTTTTTGTTTCAAGTATGGCCTCACTCACTGGTTCTCTCCGTTCAACCTGCGCTTGTATCAACTCTTTCAACAACTCCTTGCTCTCATTACTAGGCTTGCTTGGTATGTCAGAATGCTCCTTGCCCTTCCCTCGAGGTTTGGTGAGGTCACCCTTGCTAAAAGTTATGATTATCCTCACACCTGGTAGTGTTAGGTGTATCCTCTATGCTATATAGTCGGCTTCACACTTTGTTGCCTTTTTGAAGGGCCTTCCTAGGAGGATTTCCTTTCCACAATTCTCACTATTTGGAGGAACATAGAGCAGGACTGGCAAGCTTTCTGTTTCAATAGTTACAAGGATTCTGCACTTCCCTAAAAGTGCTTGTGGGTGTTCCCCATAAGGATTAAGAGTTGCATCAGTCGGTTTGAGCTCTGGTTGACCTAGTAGAGTCCATGCTTCATAAGTCAAGATATTGAAATCTGCTCCTTCATCAATGAGAGCATCAACACTATACTCTCTTTTTACAGTGAGTTTGACCCTAAGATAAGCAGGTGGCACTATGTCTTCATCTTCCGGGTCTTGGTTTACAGCTTCAAGCCTTTTGATACATGCCTTTGAGTCCCTAACTGCACAGTCAGACGTGGATTCTCTACTGAGGTCTTGGGTCGTCTGTGTAGTGCTGCTCAAGGTACATCTATCGTCAGGACTATCATGTCTAGTCATCCTCACATTGTTAGCTTGATGATGTTGCATTCTGCTTCGACTAGTTGCAGTTTGAACACAATGTACATGTGTTCTTGTGCTTTGGCCTTTTTGCCCTTGATGGCTAGATTGGTCCGTTGAGGTTTCAGGGTCTTTGTTTGGGTATGGGCTTCTGTTTGCTTCTTTGCAAGTGAAGATCTATACTTGTGTAGAGCCATTACTACACTAGGGCCTAATCTTGAGGACCTGTTGCGGCACGTGTTTTCTCTCCAGCCTATCGGGGGAGGTGCAGCCCCTCTGCAGGGGTCCAGGGGGGCAGTCCCCCCGGCCTGAAGGGCCGTTACGATAAATACAATACATGATTGGGAGGACCTCTGGTAAGTAATTTTTGGACTATTTGCTGTGGATTTTAGCCTAGTGATAGATCTATGATGTGCCTTTGGCTCTATATGATTTCTGGAGTCTATTTTGGTGGTGGCAACTCAGTTTCTGGCCAAAATGGAATTCTGAAAAAATTGCAGTTTTTGGGTCGAGTCCCAAATTCGGCCGATTGAGGGCCGAGGGCTGAGTGGGCCGAGGGCCAAATGGGTGTGGGCCGAGGGCTAAGTGGGTCGAGTGGGCTCAATGGGACAAGTCGGCCGGGCCGAGTGGGTTGGTCAGATGGGCCATAGGGCCGAGTTGTTCGGGTTGAGGGCCGAATGTGAATGGGCCGAGTCAGTCAGTCGGGGCCGAATGAGTTTTTGGGCCAACTTGGCTGGGGCTGAGGGCCGATCGTGGGGAATGGCCATCACTCGGACGGGCCGAACGCGGCACAGTTTTGGCAGATTTGATGAATAATGCTTCGGTTTTTTATGATTTTGGTCTTGAGGGGTCACACAAACTTCCAAAATGCAAGAATAGACATGAATGAAGGATTCTATACCCGTGGAATAGCAAATAACCTCCAAAGTACAAATCGGCAAGCAAATCAAACCCTCTTTCCCTGTTTTGATAGTAGAAACCCTAATGCTTATTTTCTTTGTTTTTCTTTGTTTTCTCCTACTCTAATGCATCCAAATCACAAAGTAAATACCTACACTACTCCATCTCACAATATAAACCTCAAAAAAGCAAAAAACCTACTTGCCAAAGAGATCGAATACCATCTTCAACCCCCTCACTTCCTACCTATCTCAAGCATCGGTTTAGGGAAAACCCTACTTCATTGCTCGATGTGGAGCGGGCAAGCACTCAAGGCTTGAATCCGTTGGTCCTGGAAATGGAACCAAAATGTAGTGGGAGTTCATGCTCAACCGCCAAGACCCACGGACCGCTTATTGCTTCAAGCATTTCAAGCTGAATGCTAATGGCTACCTCTCACATAGCCTACGCGCTCTCATGCCTACTGGGTGTAGTGAGCTTACCTTCATGCCGATTGAGTTGCCTCCTCTCCCATACACTCCGGTAGCTCCACGATCCAAGTGTAAGCTTCAAGCAAGCTCGACCCTCCCACTCCAAGCTCCATTGTCATGAGCAAGATAAGATAAGAGAAGAGAAGAGAAGAGAAGAGAAGAACAGAGGTGAAGATGGAGAGCTTCTCCACCCCACAGTCCCTCACCCTCACACTCTCACACTCCCTCTCTCAAGCACAAGCTCAAGCAAGCAAGAAGAAGAAGAAGAAAAAGAAGAGGAGGAGAGCTACTTTTGGCCACACACAAGAATGAGCTTCTCATTCCACTTTTTGGCTTTTATACATGCCCTACTCCTCCTTGGGCGATCATCCCCTTTTTACACGACTGGCCATTGGCCTAGGTGCTCTTTTCCTATTTCCTTCCTATCCTTCTTGCTTCTTCTCCACTAGTGCTCGTCTATCTTTACAATTTGCATAGGAGAGAGCCTGGCACTCTTTTACAAGATTTAAGGGTGCGCCTTTGTATTTTAAAATGCACCTTTCCCCTTTTGCATTTGCCTTGGACTTTTAAGGCTACCCTTGCGCTTTTGGCATTTTCTCATTTTCTTTTTTCAATCGAGCTACCTTTTTTCCTCCTTTTCCCTGCGTCTTTTTTATTTCCTTTTGCTTTCTTCGTGTTGGGGTTAACATACACACATTTAGTTTACAAATTCTTGCAAATGATGCCATAATCAATAACGAGCTTGACTCTTCCAATCTAGAGGTTGCAATGGAAATCCCAAAGCACACATGGTACTTTGGCCATATATTCGGCGGTGGACATGGCTCACAACCATGAACCATGACACCATAAGGAAGGTCCAAAGATATAAACTCTGAGGCTCATGGCATCACCTTTCCCTTCTTGACATAATGCCTCTCAAGGTCTTAACTGCACTAAGTGATCATGTACCAATGTAAATGTGGGATTATTCATACCCTTGACAAAATCCCTTCCAAACGGATACATAAACAACCATTTCAACACTCTTGTTTCCAAGGTTAGATACATTGAAGCAAGTAATGCATGCTTCTCCAAGTAGCAAAAGGTCTTACTTTTCTTGTAACCCATTTTCCTCCATGTTTCGGTAACCATATCCCACTCCACATTGATACTCCCTTGAATTTTATCATTCAATGTATATTTTTCTTTACCTTCTAAAATATTCACTCCTTTAACACAATAGCTTACATTTCTATTTTATTGTAAGCTCATATAAGTGAAAGGGCCTTTCACCACATACATATCATGTTTTCTTTGATCCATCTTTATTTGATTGTAGATCTCCATTTCCCTCTCAAGCATGTGTTTGGGTACTCTAGTTCAATCTATCAAGGATAGTGTTGCATCCCATTCCAAAATTTTGTGCATTGGGGAAGGGTACATACAAAACCCCTCATCAACCAACACAATCCACTACGTAGCTCACATAGGCATAGTGTCCACATGTCCTTGTTGCTGCTTCAAAAATTCCAAGTACTTGCATCCATGTTTATAATTAGAAAAATTTAAGATACTTAATGTAGACCTCTTAAGTCTTATCAAGAACAAAGTCACTATACCTATACACAAGCCGTTGTGAGGCCATCTCAATCAAGTTCAATTTTCTTAATGCTTTAATGTCTCCTCCCTTCTCCCTTGAAATTACTCTAAGCTCTAAGGGGAACAAGAAGCTCCTATCCTCTATCTCTATATCTTCAAAGTAAACATCAATAGAGGAATTGTTAGGAATCATTAATCCACTTGGCACATTGGTGAAATTTGCAATAACATTTCTAGTCTTCACAAGTATCTACTCTAGTCCACCCTCTTGAAGGAGCCAACTTACACACATAAGAAGAGGAATTGGTTTAGTACATAACAAAGAGATAGGTTGTACACCTAGTATGAAAAATATAACATTGAAAAACTTTTACTAAACTATGCACCACTACACTCACTCTCTAAATTTATGATCACCCCATGGAAGCCCAACCAAGTTTCTTGTGGCCTTGGTTCCTCAAGTACTAAAAGCCAAGTAAAGTTTATAACAATAGAAACCTCACTGCGAGATGCCTCACTAGACCTAGAGGAGACCTCATTAGGGGATATTTGGACTCATTTTGGGCCTTGTAATAATTACCATTTCATCATCCTATGAAAAAAATGGGGCCCACAGATAACTATATCCATTGTACCTCAAAATTGTATCATATACATATGATTGGAAAAGTCTTGATAAGAGGATTCTAACATAGCAACCTACGACAAATTTGTAGCTCAAGTTATAGCCTTCCAAACCTCAAAATTTTTGTAACCATAATCTCACCCTCATTCATCCTTATAGAATCATTGGAAAGGTCTTGATGAGAGGATTCTAAGGAATTGACCTTTGACAAATTTGGAGCTTATACGCTCAAGTTATAGCCTCCTGACCAAAAAGTAACCTCAAAAGCTTTGTAATCGTAGCCTCACACTCATTCATCCTTAGAAATATATTCCCTAGAATCCCAAAAAACTTAAAAGGCTCAAAAGTAAGTCCGAATCTCTCCTAATGTGAGTAGTTAATTGAAATTCGTGTCCATCTACAAGACAACCTAGTCTTTTTGTAGGAAACATTAAAATTAGTTGAACATGGGAATACCACTTATACTTCATAAGGGAAGTGTGGATAGGTCACCCCTAACAACAATCTAACACCCACCTAAGAAAGATCACTTTGTAATTAATCAAAGGTGAGAGCAAGATTAACACTATACTTGATTCAAAGAGAGTGAGAGACATGGGAGAGTGTAACTTGATTTCCCTATCCACAAGGTAAAATCTCATCTCTTGCCCCTAAAACAATGTTAGACTTGGAACCTAGTTCTATCAACAATATTGGGGGGAGGGGGGTCATAATCTAGTAAGCTCTATTTAATGTTGGAAAGTTACTCAATTTATCATGTCCATCTAGCCATAGGTATTCAATCACGGGGATCAAAGCTTCTAATTTTCTTGATTGAATTTGCTTTAGGTTTCTAATTAGTAGAGCATACTACCATGTTTTTTAGACACATGAAAGCAGGATTCTTTTATTATTTCATAAAACATGATTCATTAAAATCAATCTTTAGCACATAGTAAATAATTTAGAAATCAAATACTTTATTTTATAATAGTAATCAAAACCTTCACTCCATAGAGTGGTACAAAATCATCTTTCTACAAAAAGAAAATGTTCATTCTAGGATAGGATCTTCGAATCTTGCAAGCTTGGGTTGTATGTAGTAACATTTTGTTTGTGGTCAACATGAAACTTATTGGCTCAAGTTCCCCATTAAGCTTTCATGAGCCTTAGGACATAACAGTGGAACTTATCACTTGGCCCTTTGCTGCCCTTGTAGGTGCTTGGGTGATCAAAACAAAACAAATACCTATCTCCCTTGTTGGGAGTGTAGGACACCCACTAGTTTATGTGAGTTTTTCCACTCCCTAGAATATTAACAATCACTAGGGTAGGGATCTCAATGTCCTAGACCACCTATTCTATAATACATCTATCTATTACAAGCACAAAACTATAGAATACATATCTCATCATTCTCAAATCCAAAGATATATAATATAACCATAGAAATAGTGTTTTTAATACACTTTTTAACATATGCTATGCATAGAGTCTATCCCTTCATTAATTCTCGTATTCTTTCCTTTCAAAAAACATAATTCTAGTATGTTTCACCATTTTCTAATAGTAAATTGAAGTAAATTTTAGACATATATAATTTATGAAGCAAAAGACTCATCGTATATGTTTTTCTAACATCCTAAGTTTATTTCTTTAATTAGTTGAAATACACATGAGTAACCACATAAGTTCATTAAAGAATTTATGAAATTTTGAGATAAAATTCAAACATTTAAAAATAACTCTTTTTCTCTTCACCAAACTTTATTATCTTCTTTTTTCGGAGTATGACTGCAACTTCGAGTTGTCATATGATGACCAATTCTTTAGCTTGAATAGGTTTGGGGACAACTTTGGTGTGTGCTTCAACTTTAGGTTGAGCTTTAGTATTGGAGGCTTCATCGTGCATGAAGGTGTCCCTTGAAAGCCATGGAAAAACTCAATGAAATCTTGCATACCTTCTACATCATATGGAGAAGAGATGGAAGAGCTCGAAGGATTTCGGCAAGGCTTTTATATGATTGATTGAGAGAGAGAGAGAGAGAGAGAGAGAGAGAGAGAGAGAGAGAGTGTGTGTGTGTGTGTGTGTAGCTTCATTGCAATCAATAGAGTGGAATCTTCTACAAGAGTTGTGTATTTTCATGATGCCTCTACCCCTGTTAATGTTGTAATTGGGAAAGGGGGGAGAGAGAGCTTACTTTTAGCATTTTTTCTAACATTATCTATGATTTCAAAACAGGTACTCCATTATTGATAATGCCTCTACCCCTGTTTATGTAGCAATTGGGAGGGGGGGAAAAAGAGCTTACTTTTGGCATTTTTGCTGACAGTATTGATGATTTCAAAACAAGGACTCCATTTTTGGAATACCATACTCTTTTTGTCTTGAAAAAAAGAAAAATAATTTTGAATTTATTAGGTTCCAAAAAAAAGAGACTACAATAAACCATGGCCATGCAACAAGCCCAAAAAGGGCACCATGTTGCCGCATCCCTCCAAGGATCAAGACTAAGGTAGTCACCAAGGCATAGACCTTGGCATCTTGAACTTGGCATACTTGGAAATGGGCTACAAATGATTTATTGGCACTTTTGGCTACAAATGATTTATTGAACTTGTAGGAAAAACTTATCGGGAGGTCACCCATCTCGGTACTGTCATCATTCAAGTGTGCTTAACTCCCAAGTGACTATCCACTAGGCTAGTTCTTATTGTTGTTTTATACTACAAACATGGTTTTAATAAGCTTGACTTGGGAGGGTTTCTCAAGTACTTCTACTTATAAATGTCAAGATTGTGGGAGAGAAGGAACGAGTCTCACTTGTAGCTTTCTCACTTACACAATGGGGGAATACACACAAAGGTGGAGGTTGAAAACAGTTTTCCTCTTCTTAGTTGTGTAAGCCAAAAAGAACTCTAGTACAGAGAAATAGAAGAACCCTATATATGGGTCTCAAACCAAACTCAACTAACTAAGGCGGCATACTAAGTGAGCCACAAACTAGAGTAGATAAGGATAGCTGTCATCTAGCTATTATTCATGGGTGGTGTACCAACCGCATCTGCAGCTAACAAGTCGATGACATAAATGCACAACGGTGACCCTGGCATATCACGAGTGGAGCTCGATATCTCAACACTCCCCCTCGAGCTCAATCCCCATTCCTGCACACCAAGTAGGTCTCTAAACTTGTGCAATTTCTGTACGCCCAATGCCTTCGTGAATATGTCTGCTACTTGATCCTCTGTGCTGACATAAACTAGATCAATAAGACCTAGTAAAACCCTCTCCTGCACATAGTGATAATGCACCTCAATGTGCTTTGTTTTAGCATGATAGACTGGGTTATTTTCCAAGTGTATACTACTCATGTTGTCACAATAAATGACAACTCGCCCATCTGTAGGCTGATGCATATCATAAAGTAGCTTATGCAACCAAGCTTCCTCACATGCAACCATTGCTGCACCCCTGTACTTAGCCTCTGTGCTCGACAAGGCAACTATAGGCTATTTCTTGCTACTCCAAGTGACTGCAGCACTCCCAAAAGAGAACACATATCCACTAGTAGATTGTCTATCAGAAATACTACCAACCCAATCAGCATCAGTGTATCCATGCAACTGTATCTGAACCCCAATCTCATAAAATAGTCCATACTGCAATGTGGACTTCACATACCTGAGTATGCATCTAGCCGCATCCAAATGTGGTTTCCTTGGAGCCTGCATAAACTGACTTACCAATCCAACAGCATAGCTCAAATCTGGCATGATAATAGTCTGTTGAGAATCAAGAATCACACTCAAACAGCCTCTTTGTATGGAATCTCAGGGTCAAGGATATGCAGGCTAAATTATCCCATATGCACAATAGTGCCTACTGCAGTTTCCTACTTTCCTATAAAGCATTGTACTTGCTTCCTTTCTTAATGAAATGATAGTACTCTTTTCATTTCAGTAGAGTGTCAATGTCATTGTCCACATACACAAGATTGTGTTTATGAGTCCAAGTCTCAATCTTGGAACCTAATTCACTTGTGTAACAAATAGTGTCCATTCCATCATGAGTCTATACTTCTCCTTCCATCCTCCATAGCTTCCGGTTATGTCATCCAGCTCAGTGTCAGTGTATGACTTCTTTTCTCAACTCTACTCTCACTGAAGCTTCCATGGCAGCCATAGCCAGCAGCACCCTGTCAGATTGAACTGCTTATATCTCACTCCACAGGTCAAATCTCTTGGAGCTTCCTTCTGGAAAAGTATTCCCCAACTCATAAAGCTTCCCTGTATCACATCAATCCAGGACATTGGACCATCTAGAGCTCAGCATTGTGAAAATCCCCAATCTCTGTTCTAATTCAACCATAGCCAAAAGCTTCAAAATCTTGACATTTTTCACTGTTTCTCTCACTGAAGTTATCAACAGTGATTTTAATCACTGAGCAATACTCTCTGAAGTTCGTTAAAATACTGTCACTCAGATCTGAAGACATCAGCATCAAATCAAGAAAGGGAAGATCACTTGGAGAAAAAGACTTTTGCAGATTTGGTATTCATTGACACTCAGTTAGTGCTTTTTAGCACTTGTGTCTCTCAATCAATTCTTCTGTTGCTCAAATCTAATAAAGTCTGAAGTTGATTTGCTACTATTCCCGTAAATCTAACATGGGCAAAGACTCGCCAAATGCTCGATTCAAAGGAGTCGGATTCCACACTTGGCAAACCCGCATCAAGCTCATCCTGATGAAGAAGGGTCTCTGGGCCATCACAAATGGCAAAGAGAAGAAACCGCGGGACGCGGACCTTGCAACTACTTGGCAAAAGAATGATGACAGAGCCCAGGCCATTATCAAATTGGAGCTAGACGAAAGTTATATCCATCATGTGGATAACTGTGAGACCTCACAGGATACATGGAAAAGACTTGACACCCTGTTCGGTGCACAATCTAAATCATCAAAGTATGGTCTCCTAATTGAATTCTTCAGGCTTGAAATGAAGTCCAGCACATCACTTGCCACACATCTTAATTACATGGAAGGACTCCTAACCCAACTTGCAGGAATCAACATTAAAATGGATGAAGATGTTTGCATCGGTGTTCTACTTAAGAGCTTGCCTCCTGAATATAATAACGTATCAACAACTTTAATCAACATGCCAAATCCTGAACTTGTTGATATCCAAGCATCACTGTTAGAAGAAGAAAATAAGCTAAAAACTAAAGAAGAACCAAGTACCTCTAGAGATGAGCATGCATTATATGTTGGCAACAGGTACAAAGGCAAGAAAGATAAGCTCTTTTGTGACTTCTGCAAAAGGACCGGACACACCGAGAAGTTCTGCCACGCAAGAAAGAGATCCCAAAAGGCCTATCTAGTCGCAGTCAAAGAAGAAGAAGAAAATGAAGCAAAGGAAGAAGAAGAAGAAGATCACCAGGATCGGAAGGACAAGACTCATCAGTCCTTGTACTCTCATAATTCTGATAGATTGTTTTAATAGCCTTGTATTTTCCTTACCCTAATGCTTCCTGCCATAAGCTATGTAAACTCCTTATGTAACTTGGCATTACAGTCCCTGTACACTTTGTGAGGCCCCTGTTACAGCCTCTGGATGTCCACCATGTTTATGGTACCCACACTTAGCTTTTTCTGCAACAGCCTCTGGTGTTTTGGCATGTCTGTGGTATACCCACACTTTGCAGGTGGTTCTCATTACAGCCTCTACACACTTTGTGCCTTTCCTAGTTGTGATTGAGGAGGGGTGTTGAGAATCAGCAATCACACTCAAACAGCCTCTTTGTATGGAATCTCAGGGTCAAGGATATGCAGGCTAAATTATCCCATATGCACAATAGTGCCTACTGCAGTTTCCTACTTTCCTATAAAGCATTGTACTTGCTTCCTTTCTTAATGAAATGATAGTACTCTTTTCATTTCAGTAGAGTGTCAATGTCATTGTCCACATACACAAGATTGTGTTTATGAGTCCAAGTCTCAATCTTGGAACCTAATTCACTTGTGTAACAAACAGTGTCCATTCCATCATGAGTCTATACTTCTCCTTCCATCCTCCATAGCTTCCGGTTATGTCATGCTCTAGATCCCGCATTTCTAACATAGTCATATAAATCAAACTTCCTACTATGCGTCTGTACATAGTAGGGTCTTCCAGAAGCTCACCTGCATCTACGCTCAGCTTCACATTCTCCTCCAAAGGAAGTGAAATAGGCTTACAGCATGTCATCCCATATTTGGACAGCATGTCCAATCCATATTGCCTCTACAAGAGCCGTATCCCACTTGGTGATCTAATCACCTTAATGCCCGAGAAATAACGCAGCTCTCCCAAATCCTTCATCTCAAACTTCTGCTTCAATAGAATTTTCACATGAATGATATCTTCATCACTATCACCTGTCATAATCAAATCATCAACATAAATGACAAGTAGCATAATACCTTTCTCTGTTTTTCTCACATAAAGTGAGAAATCTACCTTGGAAATCTGAAAGCCAATAGTGACAAGATACTGTCCTATCTTGTCAGACCATGCTCTAGGTGCTTGCTTCAAGCCATACAAGGCTTTCTTCAACCTACAAACAAACTCAGGATGAATAGCATGCACATAAACTGGTGGCTGCTCCATATAGACCTCTTCTTGCAAATCACCATGAAAGAAGGCATTCTTTACATCCATCTGATGTAAAGCCCATCCCTTTGATGTAGCCATAGCAATGACTGCTCTTACGGTTGCCATCCTTGCAACCGAACTGAATGTTTCTTCATAATCAATGCCATATATTTGTGCATACCCCTTGACTACTAATCTTGCCTTGTATCTGTTCATAGAACCATCTGCATTGTGCTTCACCTTATAAACCCACTTACAACCAATTGCATTCTTATCTTTAGGCAAAGGTACCAATTCCCATGTAGCATTTGCTTCTAAGGCATCAATTTCTTCATCCATGGCTTTCTCCCATTTTTCTGTTCCCATGGCTTGCTCAAAAGAAGTGGGTTTTGGTTCCTATATCACTTTGACTATATAGGCATAGTGAATGGTTGTAAATCCATCATATTTCAGCCTATCCATAGGATACCTGGCTCTGGTAGACCTGCGCAAAGTAGGTTCACTCCCAGGTGCTCTCAAAACATCCCTGGACTTCCTTACTCCAGGTGTAACAATAGAAGGAACACCCAACTCATCATCAATGCTCTGTTCTGAGCCACTGGATTCACCATCCACATAAGAGTGACCTGCATTCACATCAAACATGGGCCGATCTACCTTCTCTTTTCCTTTTCGTGAAACTTGCATACCACTATCTACATTGCTTTGAGAAGATTCTCTTGATCTCAATCTGCCTGTCCATGGCGAAGAATGTGAACCACTGCTAGAGGACACTCCAGGTCCACTAATATCTTGTGACTGCTGCTGATGTGAATTCTGTGCAGCATTACCATTTTGTGCATCTACATTATCAATCAGAGTTTATTGGTTTATACCAGCTACTTATCTCATCAAAAACAACATCTCTGCTCACTGTAAACTTACAAGTAGAAGGGTTATAGCATCTATACCCTTTCTGCTACTACAGAGAGTAACCAATAAAGATGCACTTCTTAGCTTTTGGATCCAACTTGGATCTCAACTCATCTGGCACATGAACATAAGCAATGCAACCAAAAATTTTCAAATGAGAAATATCTGGTTTCCTACCAGTATACCTCTCCTCTGGAGTCATGTCATGTATTGCTACAATGGGAGTCCTATTCATTATGTAGACTGCTGTAGCAACTAGCTTAGCCCACAGTAAAAATCTGGCAGGTCTTTTTCATTGAGCATGGCATGAGAAACCTCTCCAATATGCCTATTTTTTCTTTCTGCAATTCCATTTTGCTGTGGGATATGACTACATGAATATTGCTGCTTTATACCATGCTCTTGCAAGAACCTTGCAAACTCATTTGAGAGATACTCTCCCCCTCCATCTGACCTTAGGCATTTTATTTGCAGGGATGTTTCTTTTTCAACCATAGCTTTAAGAGTTTTGAAATGCCCAAAAACTTTACTTTTCCTTTTCACAAAATACACCCAAACTTTTCTGCTATAGTCATCAATAAAAGTGACAAAATAATGACAGTCCCCAATAGATGAAGCTTTAGTAGTCCACACATTAGAGTGGATTAATTCCAATGGCTTCTTACTCTCTTGAACATGTCTAGGAAATGGTTTCCTTGCCTGTTTTCCAAATTGACAGGCTTCACATACCTTATGCATTTCTGCAACCTTGAATTTAGGCAATCCTGCAACAATATTTTGGGCTTGCATTGATTTAAGTCACTGTACATTAACATGACCAATGCGTTTATGCCAGATATCAATGTCTGCAACTACACCGGTCCCATATGCAAACATTGCTGCACTCAATTCAGGCATGTCTACATCCAACGTAAACATTCTTCCCTTCTTCTTTCCTTTTGCTATCAAGTGACCTTTATTTTTCATATCCTCAACAAAGCATCCATGAGGATTAAATCTGACTTGCAAGCCCTGCTCAACCATTTGACCAACAGAAACCAGGTTCTTGGTGATATTTGGGCCATGAAATACAACCGACAGGTATTTCTTTTTCCCATCCTGCATAGACAAATGAATTTTTCCAATCTGCACAATAGGATGTGAAGTATCATCACCAGTCTCCACAAATCCTGGTTTTTTCATTTTCCTTGCATCCTGCATCCATTTTGCATGACCTGTCATGTGGTTTGATGCACCTTAGTCAACATACCACACATCGTTGCTTTCTTCTACACTTGTCACAGAATTGGTCATGTGCTGCACCATAAACAAATGCTCATTTCTGTCATCACCCTATCTACTAGAAGATGCATAATTCCCTTGTTGCAATTTTCCATTCATGATGTCATTTTGCTTTTTATAGCAGTATTTAGCCATATGACCCATTTTACCATAGTAGTAGCATTCAACATTGCTGTTTGCATTTTGCCCTCTTCCATCCACCATGACCTCGTTGGCTCCCCCTGCCTCTAGAGTTACCACGTTCTCCTCCATAGGACTGGTTTTCTTGAGTTTGCTGCATATTCTGATTTCTACCACGGCCTCCAGATCGGCCTCCTCTACCTCTGCCTCTACCTCTTCCAGCATTTGAGTAGAAGACAGCTTCTTTTGAAGTTCCTCCTGAAGAAGATGCACCACCATTTCTCTGCTCCTCAGAAATTAGAAGAGAAATCAACTCCTCAAAATCAGGAAATCTTTCACGGACGGAAATGGATGTTCAGAACTGTGCATAATCCTTTCCTAGACCATTTAAGGTCACAGAAACTAAATCATCATCTTCCACTGGCGACCCAATGGAAGCAAGTGCATCAACAATCTTCTTCACCTTCATGTGGTAGTCATTGATGCTCATACTTTCTCTTTGCACATTGTGCAACTCTTGCTTGAGCTGCATTTTCTTGGCTTGCGTATTTCTGATGTACATTTTTGACAAAGTATCCCATGCCTCCTTTGGCGTACTTGCATCCTGAATATGCACAATCATAGATTCTGAAATACTGATAGACAGCCAGTACATAACTTTTCTGGCTCTCTCATGCCATCCTTTAAATGCCTGCATTTGTTGTTGATTGGGAACATCAAGAAGAACTGGTTCTTCTTCATTTCCTGCAACAAATTCCCAATATCCTTTTCCCATAAGGAAATATCATTCTAAACTTCCATGCTTGGAAGTTGTTCTTGTCAAGCTTTTCAGTGACAATCTATGAAAGAGAATTAGACGCCATTACAGAACACTACAAAAAATTCTGTCACTGCAAAAAACACAGCTTCAACCTCACAAGGGCAAATCTGCAAAACTGACAAAAGTGGTATTTGACCACACAGTCACTTCCTAGTGATGTTTTTGCATCAACAGGCAACAAGGATGATTCTGCGACTCCCAATGTCTCTGTGCACAGGCATACAATGAAATTTCTACAGTAACTTTTCACTGACCTGTAGAACAGTGGTCGCACAGCAAAAAACAGGGCCTTTTCCTAAGTGCGTGTGGAAAACTTCCACCTCCAAAACAAGCCCCGAAATGGCCTCGAATAAAAAAAATAGGGCAACCAAGGGCTAAAGCCCTGTCTCGTAGCATATATTGCCCTCTTGCTACACTGCGAAGGGCGTCTCAATCTAAGAAAATGCACTTCTGCACTCTTTCAATAAATCAATTCATAGTGTCTATACACTCCTTAGCACAAGGATGTGGGGTTGTTTGGGTGAGTATAGGAGGCTTGGCTAGAGCCGTAGAGCAAGTGTCATGCCCATTTTTTGTTGCAATAGTTGGTGCATTTATCAGGAGTTTTCGATAAGTGGCAGTTCATGAATCTTGGTTAATTAGGGACTAGTTAGTCAATTTATGCCAAAGAGCATCGATATAGACCCATTATTTTCAAATAAGCACCATCAAGACGAGATCCAAAAACAAGAAAGAGCTAAAAGGGCTAGACAACGGACTGAAATCCTTAAGAGGTATTTCCCTCAATGTAGTAGACCAATACCCCTAGCAGGCGAGAGGTATTAGTGACCCTAGTGCCACAAACACTCCATTAGGAGAAGGAAGCTCTAGTGCTCCCCTTCTCTTAGTAAGTACACCCACTTCAAGTGGGGTTGTAGTCACACCATTACAAAATCCTATAGCAAATCTAGTTGTCATTATGGCACAACCTATTGCAATTCTTGCAGGAATGATAGATTTGCTAGCTTTAGATTTCCCTCTACCCATCTTTAATGGGTTAGCGGAGGAGGATGTGGAGATTCACTTCAATGAGTTCTAGAAATTCATGTTTAATTGCTAAATTTAGGACGAATGACATCTCATTATGGTTTTCAACATGAATCCGAAAGGAAGAGCTACAATATGGTATCATGACTTGAAAGTCGAAACCATAACTATGATTGACCTATTCATTAAAGTCTTTCGAATGGAATTTGCCCCTGAGAGAGGTGGAAAATATTGGCTACACCGTGCTAAATGTGACACGTCAAGAGCTGTCAAGAATCGCGTGGTGGAGGGGGTTGCTTAAGATGCTACGCAGAACACACACAGAATGCACAAGGAGAAGCTCACTCAAGAGACAAGAAGAGAGATGGAGGCCAAAACGTTTTCTTGCTGATTTCTTCTTCTTCTTCCACGCTCTTTACAATGTACACAAAGTATAGATAAGATACAACATAAAAGGAAAGTGGCCTACTAAGTCAAACAATGCATAACCGACTACACTAGTCGACTGGCGCTATAACTATGCCAGCTGTAAATAGGTGTAACAACGTGAATATAATAAGTGATGAGTCAGTGGCCATGTGAGAGTCATAATGACCACCGACGTGCTAAGTGTAGACATGTGGACCCATCTAACCAGGCGGTCCATCATCAATGTCCGCATGTGTTGAGCTTGTCATCTCAACACTCCCCCTCAAGCTCAACTGCATCTCTACAACTCCAAGTAAGCTTAGAAACTTTTGAAGCTTCTCTGTACCCAAGGCCTTCGTGAAGATGTCAGCTATCTGATCCTGTGTGCTGACATACACCAAGTCAATCTCACCTGCTAGTACCTTCTCTCTCACAAAGTGGTAGTGTACCTCAATATGTTTTGTCCTGGCATGGAACACAGGGTTCCTAGCCAACTGTATACTGCTCATGTTGTCACAATAAATGACAACTGGACCTTCCACCTGGACATCCAAATCAGCCAATAGCTTTTGCAGCCATACTACCTCACATGCTGCAATAGCAGCACCTCTATACTCAGCCTCTGTACTCGACAAAGCAACTGTAGATTGCTTTTTGCTGCTCCATGCAACTGCTGCACTACCAAGAGAGAACATGTATCCGCTGGTAGATCTTCTATCAGACATACTACCAGCCCAATCTGCATCTGTGTATCCAAACACTTGTACATCTGTACCTGCCTCATAGAAAAGTCCATAATGTAATGTGGACTTCACATATCTCAATATGCGTCTAACTGCATCCAAATGTGGCTTTCTAGGTACTTGCATAAACTGACTCACAAGACCAACAGCATAGCTCAAGTCTGGCCTTGTAATGGTCATGTAGATCAAACTCCCCACTATCCTCCTGAACATAGTAGGGTCTTCTATCTCATCCCCAACATCAGCACTCACCTTTACATTCTGCTCCAACGGGACTGAAAGTGGTTTGCATGCAGTCATACCATACTTGGACAACATATCCAAGCCATACTGTCTTTGGAACAGCCATATACCATCATCACATCTGATCACCTCAATGCCAAGGAAGTACCTTAGCTCACCTAAATCCTTCATCTCAAATTTCATCTTCAAATAGCCCTTGACTTCAGCAATCCCACTATCACTATCACCTGTAATAATCAAGTCATCCACATAGATGACTATGATGACCAAACTTGCATCTCCCTTTCTCACATAAAGTGAGTGATCAGCATCAGAAACATAAAAGCCAATATTGACAAGATACTCTCTGATCTTGTCAGACCATGCTCTTGGTGCTTGCTTGAGCCCATAGAGTGCCTTCTTCAACCTGCACACATACGTGGGATGCTCTAAATCTTCATAACCTGCTGGCTGATCCATATACACTTCTTCCTGCAAATCACCATGCAAGAAGGCATTCTTTACATCCATTTGCTGCAACCTCCAACCTTTGGCTGCTGCCAAAGCAATCACACATCTGACAGTTGCCATCCTAGCAAATGGACTGAAGGTTTCATCATAATCTATGCCATATGTTTGGGCATAGCCTTTTGCAACCAGCCTAGCTTTGTACCTACTAATAGAACCATCTGCATTGTGCTTAATCTTATAAACCCACTTACATCCAATAGCTTTCTTTCCCTTTGGCAATGATACTAGATCCCAAGTCTTATTGGCCTCTAATGCAGCCATCTCCTCATCCATTGCTGCATCCCAATGAGCATGACCAACAGCCTCCTCAAAACATGTGGGCTCAACATCCTCAACTAGTTTCACTATATAAGCATAATGGTGAGCTGCATAACCCTCAAAACCAAATCTTTTAACAGGGTATCTCACCCTGTTAGACCTGCGTACCACTGGATCACTCAATGGAGTCTTTGCATTAACACGTGCTCTCTGCACACCTGGAGTCTTCACTGAAGGAATGCCAAGCTCATCATCCAAGCTCTCTGAGCCACTGGAGTCTCCATCAAGAACTGCATCAATGCCTTCTGACACTTTATTCTTTACTTTGTCTTTACCTGTAGTGCTACTAGATGCACTCGAAGATGTAGAGGTACTCCTTAGTCTCCCAGACCAAGGACTACCAGATGATGTCTCTGGTCCACTAAGAGTCCGTGATTCTTGCCTTTCAGCCTGCACATGAGTGTCATGATCATCATCAACATCCAATGCATCACCACTAGATGCATACCAACTGCTCATTTCATCAAAGATGACATCCCTGCTCACTCTGAACTTACATGTGACAGGGTTGTAACAGCGATACCCTTTTTGCTCTAAAGAGTATCCAATAAAGATACACTTTTCAGCCTTTGGATCCAGTTTCTTCCGCAACTCATCTGGCACATGAACATACGCAATGCAGCCAAATACTTTCAAGTGTGAAACATCAGGCTTCTTACCTGTAAAACATTCTTCGGGGGTCATACCATGAACTGCAGCTGTGGGAGTTTTGTTCATAATATAAACAGCAGTATGAACAGCCTCAGACAAAAAATGCTTAGGCATATTCTTTTCAGCCATCAAGGCGCGTGCAACTTCTGCAATATGCCTGTTTTTCCTTTCTGCAACCCCATTTTGCTGTGGGGTATACCTGCATGTGAACTGTCTCTTTATCCCATGAGACCTCAGAAAATCACTGAACTCATTTGAGAGGTACTCTCCCCCTCCATCTCACCTCAGGCACTTTACTTTCAAGCCTGTTTCTCTTTCAACTGCAGCCTTGAAAGTTCTAAAGTGCTCAAAAGCTTCACTCTTTTCCTTCATAAAATATACCCACAGCTTTCTAGAACAATCATCAATGAATGTGACAAAGTATGAACTGCCTCCAAGAGATATATTTTGTGTAGGCCCCCAAATGTCTGTATGCACAACATCAAGGATATTTCTGCTTACATCTCTGTCATGTGAAAAGGGTTGTCTTGCCTGCTTACCAAACTGACATGCTTCACATACCTTCTGAAATTCTGCAACTTTAAAAGTAGGCAAACCTGTAACCAACCCTTTGGACTGCATTAATTTCAGCCTTTGTACATTTGCATGTTCAATGCGTTTGTGCCAAATTTCAATGTCTGCAACAACACCTTTTCCTTTGGCATACATAGCAGCATTCATAGTAGGAATTCCAGCATCTAGAGTGAATATACGTCCAACTCTACTTCCCTTTGCTACCAACCTGCACTTGTCATTGAAGTCTTCTACAAAGCAGCCCTTTGAATTAAATCTGACTTGCAGCCCTTGCTCTACCATTTGACCGACTGACACCAAGTTCTTTGTAATAGATGGCACATGCAATACATCTGAAAGACTCTTTGTCTTACCATCATGCAAGGACAAGGGAACTTTTCCAATGTGTGAAATTGGGTGGCATGAGTCATCACCCGTCTGCACATAACCTGCATTCTACAAATCCTGCATCTCCCCAAACCATTCTGCATGGCTGGTCATATGATTGGATGCACCTGAATCAACATACCAAACATCTTCATGTGTTCCCTTTCCTGTAACAGCATTCAGCATATGCTGCATAACGAACAAACGTTCATTTTTATCTTCATTCTGTCGTGAAGACGATGCATAGTTTCCTTGCTGCAACTTACCACTGTGGATATCATCTCTCTTAGCATAACATTGGGCTGCAATATGACCTGTTTTGCCACAGTAGTGGCACACAATACCAGAGTTGTTAGAACCTTTGTTCTGCCATCCACCTCTTCCTCTAAAGCTCCCCCTGCCTCTAAAGTTACCACGACCTCCTGAAACCTGCATATCACCAAATTGCTGATTCAATCTGTTTTGCTGGTTGTCACTACCACGTCCTGTACCACGGCCTCTTGAAGAGAACCTGCCACGTCCCCTTCCCGAATTGGAGTAGAAAGCTTGGACCTGTTCACCACTTCTTTCAGGTGTCTCACTCTGCATGTTGATCTCTTCAGTGATCATAAGGGAGACCAACTCATCGAAATCTGGAAATGGCTTTTTGGCATATACAGAAGTTACAAAAGACTTCCAAGCCTTTTCATTGTTAAGTCCACCCAAGGTAGACGACACCAAATCATCATCATCAGGCATTGCATCAATCGCTGCCAATGCATCTGCAATGCTTCTTACCTTCAGTGCATACTCATTGATAGACATCTTCCCTTTCTTCAACGTATTCAACTCTTGCTTGAGTTGAATCTTTCGTGCCTTTGTATTTACAGAAAACATACTTTCAAGTATGGTCCAAGCTGCATATGAATTCTCTGCATTTCTAATGTGTCCCAGCATATTATTATCAATTACTGCAGACAACCAATACATGACCTTTTTATCCTTTGCATTCCATTCCTTCCGTGCCTTTGTCTCTTCTGCAGTTGGAGGATCACTCATCTCCGGTTCCTTTTCTTCACCTGAAACAAACTCGTAGAGGCCTTTTCCAATAAGGAAGTTCGTGACACGGAACTTCCATGAAGGGTAGTTGTTCTTGTCGAGCTTCTCAATGATAGGGCTTCCACTGTTCTCTGCCATTATCACAAAATTAATACCAACAGCAAGTAAATCTTCTGCAACCCTAGACCTGTAGTGCACAGCAATACTCCAGACAGCCTTTTTAACTGTCTGCTCAGCAATACATGCAATCTGCAACTTTTTTTACAGATAAACCTTGTGTTTACTCACTGGTAAACACCTTTGAACTTACAGATCTGAAATCTGTAACCTGCGCACCCACGTTCGGTCAATACAGTCGAAGTCACAGTGTACCCCGAAACTGCTGTCCGCAACCTTGCGGCTCTAAAACGGGCCCTGAAACGGCCTCAAATGCCCAAAATCTCTGTGGAAAGTCCTAAAGGGCCTATCTGCAGAATATACAGCGCTCTTCGCACACACCAAATCTCACTGCAATCTGAGATTTTTGCTCTGCCCTGCTTTCGGTGCCTCCACAGGCACTATCCAAGAGAAGGAGTGGAAGAATGGGAGAGATTCTTACCCGTAGCTTGCTTGCTCGAACCTTGCTTCTTCTCCTTCACTTCAACCTTCGAAATCAGTCTCTCTCAATGGCGCGGCTCTGATACCATGTCAAGAATCGCGTGGTGGAGGGGGTTGCTTAAGATGCTGCGTAGAACACACATAGAATGCACAAGGAGAAGCTCACTCAAGAGACAAGAAGAGAGATGGAGGCCAAAACGTTTTCTTGCTGATTTCTTCTTCTTCTTCCACGCTCTTTACAATGTACACAAAGTATAGATAAGATACAACATAAAAGGAAAGTGGCCTACTAAGTCAAACAATGCATAACCGACTACACTAGTCGACTGGCGCTATAACTATGCCAGCTGTAAATAGGTGTAACAACCTGAATATAATAAGTGATGAGTTAGTGGCCATGTGAGAGTCATAATGACCACCGACGTGCTAAGTGTAGACGTGTGAACCCATCTAACCAGGCGGTCCATCATCAATGTCCGCATGTGTTGAGCTTGTCATCTCAACAAGAGCCCCATGAAAATTCCCGAGTATACCAAGAAGATGAAAGAGGTCTTTCACAAGTTGCAAGCCTCTATCCCTATCCCATCTACTATCCAACTAAAATATTTCTTGTATGGATTGGATTTCAATATCCAGGTCCAATTGAGTCCCTCTTACAAATGGCCTACGCATCGAGGATCAATCTAAATTCAAGCCTTAGTCTTGGAAATAATTTGGGATTGGTTAGTGGAGATCAAGGTGTGATCAATACCCTCGTGATCAACCTGAATGATAGAGGAAGCATGATGTAAAATGTGCCTTTGTTGCCAACTCCTCTAAATGTCATTAAGCCAACAACTAGCCAAAAAGCTCCTTTTGTAAACAAGGGTTAGTGTACAAGTAGCACTCCCTTTGCAAGTTGTGCAACCTAGTGGGGGGTAGCTCTTGAAGCCACTAGTTATGAGTCCTGTGCATCAAAGCACAAGAAAAATTTGATGGGAATTAGAATGCTAGTAAAATATATGATGAACCATTATATGGATATGATGAAACATTATACGAATATGATCACTAAGTAAAATCTGATGGGTACTAGAAAGTCCGATGATGTGGACACATCATGATTCAACTGTAAGTAGTGTGGTGGGTGGTATTTCCCTCATAATTGTCCTAATGTTAAATGTGATATATGTTGGAAGTCTAGTCACTTAACCACTACCTATTGGAGTAGGGTTAGTTCTCTCCAACAAGGTAGTTAGCAACTTGGGCCTATGAACCATCATGTAAATAACAAGAATACTAAAGTAGAGGGCCCTAAGAAAATTTTGCAAAGGGGTAAAACCACACTTGAGGAAATGCCCAATGGGGTGAGTGTCAGGTTGAAACTTTGCTAATCAATGAGATTTTATCTCCTAACAATGTTGGGGTAGTAAGTAGGGGTTTGAAATTGAAATATGGTAAAAAAAGATGACCCTACTATAGCAAAGTTAACCCTAAACCTAGCAAGGATGATAAGAAGTTGTTGATGCCCAAGCAGGTCCTCTTAAAAATGATGGTATTTTAGAGGAGCTTGTGGTCAAAAGAAGACAAAATAAAAAGAAAAATAGGATACTAAGATTATCAAGAAGCCAAAAGAGCGGTGGGTGGGGAAAGAGAAGAGAGTAGTGGAAAACTTCCATGAGTTTAACCTAGCAAATATGCTATGTGAAGTCAAAATGGATGTGAATATGCTACAACAAATCCAACTGTCATTGAACATTCGTAACAAGGAGTTCAAGAAAATCCTATTAATGGGTTATGTTGTAGAACCTTTTGGTGTCCATCGAGTGTGTAGTGAATGGTGGGAGCATGTAGAGAAGCATCTAGGGTGTTGACATATATTTATGGAATCCTGATAGAAAATGCAATGGTGGGCCTTGGCTCATCCAAAAACATTATGAGTATGGATTTATTGGAGAGGCTAGATCTACCAATCCAAAAGGATATTACAACGGTTTTAAAAATGGCTAACGATAGCCTAAGGCAATCGAAAGAAATATTAGCACAAGTACATGTTAGCGTTGCTAATATTGAGTGCATCCTTGACTTATGTGTTATCTGATTCACTTGGAGCCCGAGCTATCAATTGTTGCTTGGACATCCATGGATATTACATTCTGATTATTTGGTGGATATCCTAGTTGGTCGACTGATTATTGGGCATGGGTTAAAGAGAACAATTCTAGATGCATACCTTGAGTGCCCATTGGATGAAAGCGTATAACCTCCCACTACAGAATGGGAGGCACTTGAGGAAACCTTAGCTATTGGAACCTCAAGTTCCAGTGATTCTGAAGAGGATTCTATTACTCAATAGGTTTATCAAGTATGTTTAAATGAGCCAATAGAGACAAAGGACAAGATTTGTGATGTTGATGTGATAGAGATAGATCTTGGGACTCCCAAGGGTCCATGACCCATTAAAGTTAGCTCTATGTTATCTGTTGATTAGCAATAGATTATGTGGTACTCCTATAGGAGTTCAGGGATATATTTGCATGGAGTTATGATGAACTAAAGGGGATTCCTCCCCTGTTGCCATGCATACAATCCCATTCAAAGAAGGTAGTAAGCTAGTGAGACAAAAGGTTAGTCGCATGCCTTTTGATTTGAAACAATCTCTTTTTGAGGAATTGATGCTTTTAAGAAAGGATAGTTTGATCTTTCATGTTGAACATATAGAATGGTGCTTACCAATAGTAATAAGAAAGAAATAGAACAGTCAAAATCCACCTGTGTGTTGATTTTAAGGAATTGAACAAGCAAACAATGAAGGACTATTATCCTCTGCCCTTTATCAATCAGATTTTAGATCAACTGGTAGGACGAGAGATATACTCTTTCATGTATTGTTTCATGGATTATAATCAAATGGACATATCCAAAGAGGATAAGTTAAGATTATGTTCATTAATGTTTTTGGGTTCTTTTGCATACCATGTGATGGCTTTTGGCCTCTGTAATGCTCTTAAGTCTTGGCAAAGAACAACTGACAAGATGTTTGTTGATGCATCCCCTGAAGAGTTGAAGGTTTTCATAGATGATTTGGGGATAGCTACCATGACCTATCATAGACAATTGATTATTCTACAAATGTTGTGTTTGGTATTGCCACTAACCCTTAAAAGGTGGTTCTTATTGTGACCCTGAGCCCACCCACTTGCCCTAAGGAAGTTCACAGTTTTGTTTCATCCATGGGATAATATCGCCGATTCATTAATGCATTGGTTGAATGTTTTTTACCCTTGATAAATATTTTATCTTATAGCCATTATGTTTTTGAATGGACAAAAGCATGCAAAGTGACATTTGAAGATGTTAAAATGAAGTTATCCAAAATGTCAATTTTAAAAGCTCCAAACAAAGGTGAGATTTTCTATATGTTCATAGTTGCAACAAGGTGTAGCATTAGTTTTTGCTTATCCCAAATTTAGGAGGCATAACTTTATCATCCTATTGCATTCACAAGCTAGAAGTTAGGAATTTTGTAGCTTTGTTATAGCTAATTAGATAAGGTTTACTTGGCTATGGTGTTTTCCACCAAGAAGTTTAGATAGGTAGTGTTCACTAAGGTAGAGGGATTGTGCTTATTACTAAACAAGCTTCTCAACTCCGTGATTGCCTAGCCAAATGGTTGATCTCTTTGTAGAAGTTTGACTATGAGATTAAGAGTGAGCTACCAAAGTTGCAGGGTATCGTAGAGTGTCTAATAGATTTTGGTGACCCCAAGGAAGAGTGGGGTGATATCAATGATTCACGACTTATGAAAAATTGATACAAGCTCTATTCCATCATGGTATGTGTCTATAATGCATTGCCTATCAACAACCAACCCAGCAGAAACTCTTTCTAAATTTGAGAAGAGCAAGATTAAGAAGCAAGCACTTTTCTTTTCAGTAATAGCAGGTGTCTTATATAGGAAATGTGTGGATGAGATTTATCATTGTTGTGTGGTGCCTGATGAGGTATCCTTTATTCTAGAGAAATATCATGATTCAGCATGTGGAGGCCATTTTGGTGGACAACTCACTGCCTAAAAAGCTTTACATACTAGTGGTTGTTTGGTGGCCAATGGTTTTCCAAGATACATTCACATACATTAAGCATTGTGATGTTTGCCAAAGACACAATGCTAGGGAAAATCGTAAGTGGCCGCTTAATCCTATTCTTGTGACTTTGCCCTTTGAGAATTGGGGTATCAATTTTGTTGGACTTGTGCATCCTTTGTCTACTACATGGAATTATTATATCATTGTGGCGATAGACTACTTTACAAAATGGTCTAAAACTCAAGCTATTATGATGGATAATACCAAGGAAACAACTAGTTTTATTATGGAACAAATTATCTATCATTTCGGTCCACCTAAAGAACTAGTGTCCAATCGTGGGACACACTTTCTAAATAAGGTCATAAAAGTCTTGGTTGAAGCCCTAAAAATTAAACATAATAGAACCACCCCATATGATCGCCAAGAAAATGGACAAGTAGAGAGTACCAACAAGTAACTTATAGAGATTTTATCTAAGTCTGTATCTGAGGGTAAGCGCGACTGGGATAAGAAACTTCATGTGGCTGTTTAGGCTCATAATACTATGTTCAAGAGAGCAACATGTCACACCCCATTTAAGTTAGTATATGGGGAAGAGTGTGTCTTGCCCTTGAAAACTGAGTTACCTACTGTGAGGTTTGTGTTGAACCATTCTTTGGGTGAAGAGGATGCATTGAAGAAAGGTTGACCTCTCTTGCACATCTTGATGAGATCTGATTGTAGGAAAGAATAGTTCTATAGTCCTTTTAGCAGATTTGTAGGGGGTAGACTTTAAAAATAAAGTAAAATTTAATAAGTTGAAGTCCTATTATGTGTAGGGGCTGACATCGGGCTTGGTACCTTTACAGGTCTTCCAAGATCCATCTTAAACTTGCAGTAGGTGCCAAGGTAATTGGATGGGAAGAATCATTCCTTGTCTTAAACATCCATATTTAGAGCAGTATTACCACCAAGGTCGAGTGATCTAGTGGAGTAAGGATTATCATATTACTAAGTGGCAAGACAGATCTTTCACATGGCATATTAAGGTCTACTACCACCATTGTCATAGGGTTCTTATTATAGCATCCCTATTGAGCTTAATTAGGAAAGAGAGATTGTACTTGTTATACATCTTCTCTCTTGGCTCGACTTTGATTACCATATGTACAAGTAGACTGATCGGTATGGCATGGATTGTCAATGAATAATGAGTATATTAGAATTTTTTTATCTTATTAGCCCAAGATTACTATGGAGAATACTTGCTGATATGTCTTGTTATGGCCATCGATGGTTAGTACGGGTGATGAGCCAATAGCAATTGACCAAATTCCTATTCTTTCATGGATGCATAGGATCTTTCAATGACATATTCGTTGAATATCCATTGCCATTATGCAGGGGACTAGCTCATAATTTGATGCATTTAATGTAGGGCCTAAGCAGCCCATCCCTTAGTCTAGTTTTGTGTTTCGGTAGAGTTATGTGGCGACCAGGATTTTGCCTAGCAATAGCCAGATGCTAAATGGTGTGCTTTGTAGCTATATTTTCATTAGGCCAAGAGGGCCATTTACTTTGTAGTGAGCTGGGTTATTTCTTTAGGCCAAGAGGACCATGTGTCTATTTGGTGTGAGTGTGTTTGATGGTTGTCTATTTTGGTGTTATACTAGACAGGTCTAAAGAAGTGCCTGGAGGGAGCCTCTTGTTGCACAAAAGCTTTTTGTAGCCAAGTCTAGGTGCCATTCTTCCTTTCCAAGCTTTTTACCCCTTAATTTGAATGTATGTGTGTTTATGGAAATTTTTCTTCTTTTGGGGATCGGTAGGTCAAGGCATGAAGTCCCAAGGTTTGGTTCAATATATTTGAGGGAGGTCTAAGCAATTGTCCACCTCTAGTTAAGGCATTGTCAGGTATTTAAATATCTATTTTGAGACAGTCCTTAATGACCCTATCTTTCTAACCTACTAGGTAGTTGTTTCTAGGAATCCTTGTTAGTTGTGAGGTAGATAGAGAAGTCTGCCAAATAAACAAAAGAGAAGAAACAAGGGATATATTGAGAAAAACCTATATGAAATAAAGAAAGGGATTATAACCCCTAAAATACAAAATTAAATGAAATTTTTTTCCAAGTGTAGATGATCATTGCCTTGCAAAGGCTTGGTAGGTTCTTGGGGGGACAAGTCAAATGCCTTGTCTTCTGGGGGTGGCATTTAGCCAGAAAAAAAACATATGTATGATTGGAGCAAAAATAAAAGTGAAGGAAAGAAGGAAAGGATTTAGTATTGCCTTACAAGAGCTTGGTAGGTTCTTGGCTACTGAGACTGTGGACCTAAGACTGATTCCCTATTTTCCTTGGGTCACAATATGCTCAATTCCCTCCTTTTTACATGCCAGACTATCACATCTCGAAGTATAAACAAGTGATCAATGGAACATATCTAAAAAGAAAAGACCAGACTATAGGAGTCATTGCCTAATCAGAGCTCCTAATCCACTTGTTGTCCTTGGTCAAGTAGGCATGTCAGACCACCACTTAGGATGACTCCTTTGATAGTTCCTTTTAGCCCCAGTATGTGTTGGAGTAGTTGCTTAGAAACTAGGTCCAAATCTTTATTGGATTATGCTTGGCCTATCCCTCAGGGAATTCATGCCTTGATCTTTATCAAGGGGTAGGGTGAGAGCTATGTTTGTGCTCTATTGTATCTTTTTCTTGTAGCATCTTGACACTCTTTATGGTTTATTTATGTGTAGATCAATTTGTGGATTCCATGGGTTGAGTCGCTCTATCTTGTGGTCACCAAATGAGAGCGGATTTTTTAACCCTAGTTTGAGACAGAGAAAAAGAATTCCAAAGAAGTCAAAGAAAACCCCCTGTTTGAGATGGAGAAAAAGAATTCTAATAAAACCCCAAATGAAGACAGAAAGGAAGAAGGAGGAAGGGAAACGACCAAAAGTATAAGGGTATTCTCAAAAGCTAAGTCAAAGGCAAAAGCATATTTTTAAATGTAAGGCACCCATAAAACTTTTGTAAAACAATGTTAGGCTCCCTGTTGTGCAAATTGTAAAGGGTAGACGGCAGTAGGTAAAGAGAAATGGCAACTCGAAGGAAATGGAAATTATGACCTTGCCACAATGGCCACTCATGTAAAAAAGGGGATGGCCGCCCAAAGGGATAAGTGTTTTGTATATAAACTCAAAAAGTGAATGAGAAAGTCATTCTTTGGTGTGTGAAAAAGGTGATCTCTCCTTCTTGCTTGCTTGTGTGTGCTTGAGAGAGGGAGTGTGATGGAGTGAGGGAGTGTGTGTGTGAGGGTGAGCGATCATGGAGAAGCTCTCCATAATCTTCTCTCTTCTTCTTCTCTTCTCTTCTCTTGCACGCAGCTATGGAGGATGGAGCTTGAAGGTGGAGACTTGAGGTTTCTTGAGTCATGGAGCTACCGAGTTGCTTGAGGGAGGAGGCTACTCGTTTGGGCATCAAGGTAAGCTCAATACACCCCCGTAGGATCAAAGGCGCGTCAGCTAGGTGAGAGATAGCCATCTATGCTCTCTTGAAATGCTTGAAAGAATAAGCTATCTATGGGTCTTGGCAGTCGAGCATGAGTTCCCAACATTTAGGTTCCATTTTCAAGACCAAAAAATTCAAGCTTGAGTACTTGCACGCCTCAATCAAGCGTCAAAGCACGATTGCATCCCAAAACCGATGCTTGAGATAGGTAGGAGATTTGGGCTTTAAATCTTCAAATCAAGTATTTTGGGTTTTTGATGAGTAGAAAAGTAGGAGGATTCATTTCGGTATTTTGTGTTTTGATTCTTGTTGCATTTAGAGTAGGTAGGAACAATAAATTGAAGGAAAATTTTTTACGGTTTTTGTTGTAAAACTAGCCAAAATACGGCAAAATCGGGCTTACACTCCATTGGCAAGGCTTGAGCACTAATGAGACAACACTTGGACATTAGGACAATGGCTTAAGACCCAAGGAAGGGGTGAAAGGCTCATTTTCAATTTCTACAGTAGAGAGAGAGAGAGAGACTCAAAGCTTAGGCCGAATCAATCGACTTCCCTAGGAGTTTCCCGTGCACATCAAGTACATAGAATCCTCCATGTGTATGCACTCTTGCATTCTGGAGCTCCTTGCATGTGGGCATGGCAAAAATCATTGCCACGAATCAATTTTTTGTTGTCGTTTGCGTGCCAGCAGAATCAAACATGGTCCACAAAGGTCTTATTTCTAAAATCAAACACTTGGACATTCGATTCTTGGAATTTGGACATTCGAACTAGCTTGACTTGTCTGATCATACATTATACATCTGATCCCAAAAATCAGACCATCCCTCACATGTCCAATTGGACATACACCCCATCCAATTGAAACGATTTGACTAGAGTACTCGGACAAGACCTGGACAAAATCTGATGCTTGGCACTCAAACACACTAGAATTGGATCTTCTAAAATTGGGCAGCTAAAATCGAATGTCTGATTCTGAGAATCAGGTAGTGTCAAATTGGACCAAAAACCTGCCAAGAGAATTTGACAAATCTAGCACATCCCGAGCAAGGCAGAACACCTCCCACATACTGAGAAAGGCTCCGAAAGCCTTACATACAATATCGACCCTAAAAATCACAGTCCAAAAACTAGATGCAATTTTTGATAGTAACATCATCTTTTAGTCCCTATTAGAGCCATGAGACAGACTCCAGACCCCCATTTGACCTTGATCAAGCTAAACAACATAGCACAAACCCTAGAGACCAGAGAAAGCAGCTAGTGCCTAAGCGTAAAGCCCTATTCGATCAAGAACTTAGACTATAGTGCAAAAGCTGTACTTATCATCCTATATTTGCACCCACATTGTTTTCGACACTTGAAGTGCACTGAAAAATTGAAAGCCTAATTTAGCACAATGCATAGAAAAGAGCACCACACACACACACACACAGAAAACGTAAATTGAAGATTGACTATCAATAAAAAGGAACATGCTCAAACTTAATAAACAAAATGAACCCACCAATAAGAGGCAACACACAAACCTAGACAAGGGATTAAGCAACCCCAATTGCTAGGGCCAAGTGATAGACAAAACACTTAAGACCATATGCTTCAAAGGAGCAACACCATTGGGAGTGCAACACTGCCTGACGTGATCAACCTCATCAACAACTTGGTGGAGCAAGAAACCGTAAATATGGTAGAACCAAGTGTAAACTGCGAAAATGAGGAGGTTGACCTAGGAGATTTCCCAATCAAAATATAGCAGATGGTGAGTGAATATGACGCACAAACCAAGGTTGACCACCGTGGCAGGAAATCAGAGGACATCATAGTGGACCCTAAAGAGGAACAAAAACTTATGCAGAAAGTCTTGCAAGGCATAGTAGCATACAACCAATAGGCTAGGAGGTTGCGGCATGACATAAAAATGCAAGAAGTCCTAGACCTAGCAAATAGAACCAAACAGGACCAAATGCAAAAAGAGAGAGAGAGCACTAGAGGCAGACTTAACACCAAGTGAGCTTCTCCACGAAGTGACTGATAGACAACAGGTCAGCAAAGCATAGCGCTCTAACACTAGCAACATCGTTGCTGGCAGGATTAGGAGTTACCCAAGGCTCCAAGAGCCACTCGAGGACCCCCGTGGTTGCAAAACAACTAGACAAGTACCAATTAAGCAATGATCTATATAGTTTTGTAGAGCAGTTTGAGCATGTCTACAAGGCTAATGGCCTCACAGGTCTTGCCTAGCACTCGCAAGATTTTGGCCTATGCTTAGGCAACAAAGGACGGATGTAGGTACACTAGTTTGGGCAATGCTAAATGTAATGACTTCAACACCCTCAAGAGTCTCTTCAATCATCAACAGGTTCTTTGATGTGGGATACTCTGACAACCTCATAGTGAGATTGATGAATGTCAAGCAAAAGGATAAGGAGGATATCTAAGACTACATCACCCATGTGTGGAGTATTTTCAAGAGAATCCCAGCTACAGAGAGACCTAGCAAACAAGCGGTCTCTTTCTAAGGCAAAATTTCTCCATGTACATATAGTTAACTTTAGATATCCCCAATTTCCTACTAGCAAAGGCAATTGGATGATACCATTTCTCCTTTCAAACTTAAGCTAAATAGTAGCTGATACTATGCATTATAATTGCTGAAAATATATAGAAAACTTCACCTCTTTTAGGTGCTTTTAGGATTGGTTCTTCTGCTAATTCCTGCTTCACATCCTAAAAGGATACTTAACAAGATTCATTCCACTCAAATAGACATTTAAAAGATAGAAGGTTCGTTAGTGGTAATGCTCTTTCCACCAGTGCATTGATAAATCTTTGATAATATCCCACTGATGATAGAAAGTTGTGCATCTCTTTTGGAGTACACAGTGGGCTCATAGAGATGATAATATTTATCTTTTCAGGGTTAGTTGCAATACCAGCTAAACTAACCACATGGTCGAGTAACAACCCATAGGGCACTCCAAATACACACTTTCTGGGGTTAAAAGCAATGCAGAACTATCTATAACATTAAAAACATTTCTTAAGAATAATCAGTTGTCACTCCCTTGTAGTGGCTATCCCTAGATCATCAATAAAGACTTTTAACTCCTTTAGGGAGATATCTTCTTTGGCAATTCGTGATTGGATTCAGCTTTGCCACTAGTAGCTCTTAGAGAACCATCTTCCACATTAGGCTTAAGGACTTACATCCCCTTATTATCTTGTTTAGGGTTTACCTCAAAGGGTTTTACATTATCTCTATGGCCTTGTTTAACCTTTTGTCCTCTTGTGGCTCATAAATTGGAAGCCTCAGTGGTGTTGATATACACAACTTCGATAAGGTTGACAACACTACTACTAGGCAACTCTTCTATGATAACTTTTCTTCTTTACAATATTTTCTTTGGTCCCTTATCCTATTGAACGTTATTCCCTTGTGCTTGATGATTAATTGGACTACTTACTCACTATTGAAGAGAATTAATCTTGCTCCAGAAAGGTCACTAATCATATTAGTATAGCACTTCATCATATCCTTAACTTTGCCAAGGACATTTGAGGCACTTGACTCATAGCCGTGATCGTCTACCAGTCGTTCTATTGGCCTAACTACTTGATTAGGGATTGGTTGATGATTCTCTAGAACAATAATAGGATTAATCATTGGGCTTCCAATAGTTAGTGGAGCCATTTGACTAGTCATAGGCATGGCCACACTAGGACGAGTTGGCAACATGGGCACATTTGGAATTATGCTATATCTTCCATTAGGAGGACTCAAGGGAATCCCTTGACCTCCATTCATTAGTGCCAAAGTATTTCCAAACACTAAATTCAGATTCTAGTTTGATCGAGAGGCACAAGCCACTTGTAATCATGATTCTACCTCTTTTGCTCGTGTAATAGTCATACCAATGTTGGCAAGAGCAACACTGCTCAACTACACTTGAATGTTAAAGTTTAGCCCATTCAAAAAGTATTGCAATTGAGCAACAGTTGGAATAGAAATATAGGTTTTCAACTTACAAAATATCTCCTTCGGTTTCTTGGCATACCCACTAACATTCTTGTGAGGTTCTTGACATGTAACATTGAGGACATGTAGCCAATACTAACCTCCCCTTTCAGGGGAAAAATCTCTTCAAAAGGCCACAAAGAATAAGTCGATCATAGTAATGGTTCCAGCCTCTAGGCTGTGATACCACACTGCAACTCGTCCTTTCAGAGTGAAGAACATAATCAAGTGTCCCTCATCTTAAATTTGACAGTTAAACATTACCTTTTGGAATTCATTGATGTGAAGTTCCGTATCTTCCTCTACTAACCCATTAAAAATGGGTAGAGGAAACCCTAAAGCTGGCAATTCTGGTGTCTCTTTTGGGATTGCAATGGGTTGTGCCACCATGGTAAAAATCAAATTCACTAAAAAAGTTTGAAAAATCGAAACTATCGCTCCACTCAAAGTGGATGGAGTGATTGGAAGGGGGTGTTAGGACTTGAACTTCACCGTATATTTTGTACTATTTTTCACCTTAGTATTAGTATGCATGTAGTCTTTTGGATCAGCATATGTAAAACCTTTATCTTTCATATGATGTTTCACTTGAAAGTCAGGGCGCAAGTTAAAAACGTCAAGCAGCTGTATTCGAGTTATTGCTTTTTGATCAAGAATGGAATACGATTGAGTACAATGCCCAAAACTAGCGGCTGATGTTTGATCCTATTATCTTCTAATTGTCTCTTGAATGTTATTGTGATTCTCTTTCAAATTGTTCAACCGATGATGGCTATGGAAATAGGAAATAGGAAACAGTGTAGTATTTGATGATCAGAAATTTTATGTTGTTGAGTACAATGTATGCTTTGGGTTTGAATATATTTCCTGAACATTATGAAGTGCTGATGACTATAAATCCATTTAGGAGGTTCTCTGTTGTATTGTGATGTTCTCTCAGGTAGAATATTGTGTTTGAATTGTTATGGTATTTTAAGAGTGCATAACACTTTGGCGATCTCTGCCAGTTTCAAGAAAAAAATTTCTTGACTTAGGAGCTGATGTAGAACCAATTCTTGAGAGATTTATACAATAGGAAGGGTGATGGCATTGATCATGTACCAGGTGCCTTGTATGGGCAACATTTATGTCAAGCAATTATCCTTATCATTCAAACCCTATTCTTACCAAGAGCAGATCATACGAATTCAGGGAGGCATTGGAAAGGCAGCACCAGCAATAGGAAGTTTTTCTTGTTGATGCAGAGGGTGTTGCAGCATTGGGTAGGCTGGATGGGAGGTTGTGCCTGATAGTCAGGGTTATCGAGATGTGAGTCCCTCTGTGGATACAACAATCGTTTATAATTCTCATGTTGGTTCTGAAGAATATTTTCCAACTCCTCTGACTCTTGAAGGTTCACCTAATGTTTTCAAAGATGAGGAACTATCATTATCATCTAAAGATCAAGAAACTCCTCCTAAGCAAGCACTTGAAAGATTGCAACTTATCGTGCTTGGGAGATCATTTTTATTGAAAGGTACAACTCGTGAATCTAAGAAGTCTTTAAAATTTAATCCTCTACCACCATTTTCGGAGGCCTCATAAGCTGAACATTATGAATCCAAATCAGATTGTTAACCCAAAAGTTAGAGCCTCTAAGTTTTCAGGAAAGAAAAAAGAAGACCTAGATTGTCATGTGGCTTAGTTTGAGACAAGATGGACAGCCAGTGGCTTCAACCAAATGTATGGGGACCAAGTCAAAAATCAACAATTTGTTACTTTTCAGGGGAAAGCTAAGGACTGGTTTTCCAGTTATGGTATGGCAGCCTTCAATTCATATGATGCTCTAAAAATAACATTTTTAGGCAGGTTTCATAAGGAAAAAACTCCAGGAGATATTCTAAGGAAGATCAAGAGAATATCAAATAGAAGACTATGTTAGTGGAAGATTATGCCTAGAAATTCAGGAACCTATTGAATAGGCTGGATGTTGATGATACACCTTCAGTGGAAATGCAGATTACCTATTTTATGAAGGGCTTGAGAGGTAAGATTCAGAATCCTATTGCCAATGTAGAGATGGGTAAGAATGATACATTGGACACATTGATAGGGGCAGCTATGAGAGTGGAAAAAAGACTTGGTACCTCTAGATCTAAAAGCAGTAAAGATGAGGACTCTTCAGACTCATATTCTGATGCCAATTCACGGTCAGATTCAGACACAAACAGTGAGGATGAGGACAGTGATTACAACTCAGATTCAAATGATGATTCAAGTGACTCTGATGAGGATAACTCTAGCAAGAGGAGGCATAGGAAGAAAAAGAAGAAATCATGATCAGCCAAGATTAAAAGGACAAAAGCAAAGGACAAAGATAAGAGGAAGTCAGAGGATAGGAATTTAGATAAAATGATAAAACAAAAGCTAAAAGATTTGGGTATTTCTGAAAGTAAGAAGAAGGAAAAGCATTATGAGATATGCTAGAGAAGAGGCCATGAGACTAGGACTTGCTGGTATAATCCTAATGTTAGGATGGCATAGTAGATGCCAGTAATGCAAGGTAGGCCTTGACCTATTCAACCAGTTGCAGTAAATTAGATTAGTCCTGACATCATATCACAGAGACCCTTTAGAGGACCTAGAAGAATGCAAACTAGGCAGCCTTGGGGAAATTTTCAGGCACTACTACAAACTACCCAAATGGGAGCATGGCACTATTGTGGAGGTCAATGCCACTTTGTTGGACCAAACTGTGAACTTTGGGCAAGGCATAGGATTGAGAGAGGAATGCCAGTAGCAAGGTCCCACAATGACGGAATACATGCAGGAGCATCTCATCAGCAACATCCACTTGCCCCAATTGCAGGAGTCCTTATAGAGTTACATGATCGATATGAGAAAATGCAATCTCCTGATGGTACAAGAACTGCTAGTTGTAAGAAAATTCGGCAAGAGAAGGTTCAACAAGAGGCAAAGGAGGTGTCAGGTAACACTAATGCTATAGTAAGTATGCATGTTCATTGTGATTGTTCTAATTGCATTGAAATAGAGGAATGTTAAGAGGAACCAATGGTTTTAACAGTCACCATAAGTCAAGGTGGTATGAAGCTTGATTGGCAGGAACAAAAGAAGATAAGGAAAAAGGCAACAAAGCAGGTAAGAAAGTTGCAAAAACTTGTTGAAAAATGTGAAGTTGATAAGCTTCAAGATGTAGGGAATTCAAGTCTGCAGTGACCTGAATTGTAGGACCAATTTCCTAAAATTCAGGAGTATGCTCCTAAACACCATAACTTGTCTCCTGAAGATTAGGAGTAGTTTCATGATAGTAGTGTTGCCCAAAAATTACAGCAAGGAGGCTCAAAAGAGCTATTCCAAGCTTTAGCAAAGTGTTCTATGGAGTTAACTTTGGAGCAAATCTTGGATCTAATACCGGGATTTAAAGAGAAGTTACTTCTAAAGATCAGGCAGAGGTAACAAGAAGTCCTTGAAAGTATAACAGTTCAGGAGGATCAAATAGTTCATGACTGTCAAAAGCACTAATACCAACCCAATAGGAAGTGGTGGATTATCAAGTACCTACCATTTAGGTTGAGTATGCAGGTAGTAAGTTTGATGATGTTTTGCTGGATGGAGGTTCAGGGGTTGATATACTTCTTGAACATACATATTTGGTAAATAAGCAAGAAGAGTTATTTCCAGCCCCATTTCAGGTGCGGATGGCAGAGTAAAGGACATTACAACCTTTGGGTATTCTTAGAAATCAACAAATTAGAGTAGCTGGCCTGAAGTTTAGGGTTAGTTTTGTAGTCTTGAGAATGTAAAAATTTGGGGATTCTTATACAATGCTTTTGGGGAGGCCATGATTTAGATTGGCTAAACTGAAGCAGGATTGGGAAAATGATTATGTGTGTATTCCAAGAGGACTCAAGGAAATCAGGTTATCCACAATAAATAAGGTTATTTTGAAGAGTTCATTTAGACCTGTTGTGGCCCAAACTATTAACCTTGCCAATGAATAGAGATGATGAGGAGGAATTATATCTTCAAGAAAATCCTTCTATAGTTTCAATTTTTGAGATAGAAGTTGATGGTATTATTCAAGGGTATCAAGAGCAACCCAATAGGGTTGGATATGTATTTCTAGAGTAGCAACTTGTTGAAACTGCAGGTCAAAATTAGCCTACACAGCAATCAGAGGGCTTTCTTGAAAGTTTGGAGAATCCTAAATTTCAAGATAGATTAGGGCATGAAGGGAGTAAATTAATTTAGGACCGAGGCATCACTCATCCTGAATTTTTGCAGCAAGGAATACCTGCCAAATAGGAAACAGGTATAGATAGTTTTGGTACATTGGATGAGCATGGGTAGGAAGATATTGTTCAGGCTGAAGTAAGATATGAGCATACAATGAGAACATCAGCAAAAGAGTGGTTGAAGTTGAGGTTTAGGAGATTAACCTAAATGTGGAAGAAGAGCTTAAACCCATTAAACCCATCAAGGTTAGTATTTTTGTGGAAGATAATTTCAAGCACGATCTAATTCAGTTGTGCAGAGAGCTTCAATATATTTTTGCATGGGATTATACAGACATGAAGGGATTCAATCTAGCTATGTGTTAGCATAGGATAAACTTGAAAAGGGATACTAAGCCTGTTGTTCAAAAGAGGTATAGAATGAATCCTAATTATGCCAAACAAGTCAAGGAAGAAATTGACGAGCTTTTGAGAGTTTGGTTTATCAAACTGGTTAATGAGGTTACTTGGTTATCTCCTATTGTTGTAGTGCCAAAGAAGAATGGGAAGATTAGAGTTTGTGTGGATTACAAGAAATTAAATGCAACTACCATTACTGATCCCTTTCCCATTCCTTTTACCGATTCTCTTCTGGATGATGTAGCAAGTCATGAGATGTATAGTTTCCTCGATGGTTTTTCATGATATAATCAGATCAGGATGCATCCAGAAGATATGGATAAGACAACTTTCATTACAAAGTGGGGAGCTTATGTTAGCACAGTTATAGACTTTGGGTTGAAAAATGGACCGCTTGAATTTCAAGGAGCTGCTCACAAAACCTTTGAACCATATTTAACAAATTTTATGAGAGCATTCATTGATGATTTTTGTGTTTTTGGTAGCAAAGCACAACACTTAAAACACATGAAATTATGCTTTCAGAGATATAGAATGTTTGGCCGTATGTCATTAAAACCTTTCAAGTCAGTGTTTGTAGCCAAAAGAGGTGTGTTGTTGGGTCATATCATGTTTGAAGAGGGTATGAGTATAGACCCTAGGAAGTTTGCAGTTGTGCAAAAGGCTAAGGCTCCCAGTAATGTTTAAGAAATCATGAGGTTTGTGGGGCAGGTTAAGTGGCATAGCAGATATTTAAGGTACCTGTCACATATATGTTCTCCTCTTACAACTCTCACAAAGAAAGGAATGCAATTTGTTTGGAGGGAAGATCAGGAGAGAGATTTTAGGGCTTTGAAAAAGATGTTTGTGGTGGCTCCAATTTTACAACCTCCAATATGGGATTTACATACACTACAAGATATAGGCCTTATACCGACGTTTAAAGCAACGAAAATACAAATAACAAAATTTTCCCCCATCGTCGCAAAAAGCATCGTTATTAACGACGCCATAGAAATGTCGCTATTGCCGTCACTATTGGCGTCGCTATCAGTGTCGATAGCGATGGCAATAGCGACGCAAGTAGTAAATTTGCGACGCGCATAGCGACGCGAGCAGTAAATTTGCGATGCTAATAGCGATGGTAACAGGGATTAAAAAAATTTTGTGGTAGGGCAGCAAGCTGCCCTGCCACATATAGCACTGTGTGTTGTATGAGAGCCATACAAAATAGTTTTTGCACTACTGTATACAAAGCGCTTGCAAACAAAAAGAATGTATACTAAAATCATAAAACTGATACATGAAATAAATACATGATCGCATAAAAAGTGATTGGTACAATCATGACAGGATATCACTAATACATAGAAAATGTCTACATAGATCAGGCGACTTAAAAATAAAGGTGTGTGAGCTCCAAGGATCCAAGGGCGAGCTACAAATCCTCGTCCCTCGAAAGCTCGTCCTATCGCAAAGGAGCATCGAACGGACTCTGCAAAAAAAGAAACAACACATCAATCCACCATACAATAATGCATTCAAATATCTCATGGTAACTACGGACAAGAAAGATGAGTGACTTACAGGGCCGCTGCGTCTATACAATCGGTCGATCAATGCATTGAGACTGTGTCTCTGTGCATATCGAGTCTCAAGGCCTATTGGATCGCGATTTGTAATGGAGTGCTACAAAGAAAACAAAATGCTAACTATTAGAAACGTGATTGTCAGTACAAAGAATATTTCAAAAAAAAACAAGCAAAACAAAAGAAAAACTTACAAAGTCCTTCAAATATGTCATGTGGCCGCCACTCCCAAGATGATGGACCACTCCGCCCTCGAGTCGTGCCCTTGCTGCCTCGCGCTGCTGACTCCAACGTCCTAGAGAATCTGTAGCCTCCTCCCTCAGTCGGCGCCAATCGTCTGCATCTAACCACTCGGGCTTTGCAGCCCCACTCTAAATTTCCTTGCGTGCGTCAAATCGTCTATGTGACATGTATGCATGCATGCAATCCATCATACAGCCCATAGAGAATCTATCTACTGCGGCTGGTACCGGAAACTCCTCGTGCAAGGATGCTACTATGTATTCCTTTCTCCCCTCCGGTATGTTCTTCCAATGATCCAGGACGTTGTGCCAAAAAACTTGTTGGTACAACTCTCTCATGCGAGCCATCACCCTCCTCCCCTCATCATTCATGATGATGGCTCCTGACCTACTATCGACCAGATATCCATAACCCCTAGGAGTCTGCCTAAGATGGGTCCTCTCCCATCTATGTCCACGCTCCTGGGCATATCCAGGAGACCCCTCTACATCCGATGTACCGACGAGGGTAATCTCTCTCTGAGTGGCGCCCACAGAGGTGCCACCTCCTGAGGCGGCTGCGCAAAAGCTGGAGTAACTGGAGTAGACATCCCCACAGGTGTGATAAATCCTGGAGGTGACGCAACTCTAGTTGAACGACGAGACGGAGACACCACATCCGTGTCTCCACAGTAGCATCCCCCTGATCCCGATGTACTCCCTCCCTCTGGCCCAAGTCGTGAGCGTCGAGATCGTCTGCTCGAAGCCGAAGCATCCGATCGCGCTGAAGCAGATCTAGCAGAGTGCCCTGACGAAGAACGAGACATCTCCTGGTCTGCCATCTCTTTGAATCTCGCAAGCTGGTCGGGAGACATGCGTGCAAAGATGTCCTACAACTCCTCATCGCTCATCCCTCGACTCATCCTAAAAATGTCCCCTACACAGATAAAAAATGATGTTAGAATAATCAATTTAAATCATAAAAAGCATAGTAATATAAATCATTTTTAAAAAATCTCTCTTAAAATGCATATCTTATGTACCTTTATAAGAGATTGGTCAACGAATTGAGTAAGTGGATGCTCCAAGTATAAAGTATCCTATGGTCCCATGTTAATCTCCTAACACAACTCCGCATACACTGGAAGGTCGATAGACATGTCACCACAAAAGAATGAGTCTGTCTCATTCTCAAAAAATTCTTGGACTCCTGTATTTCCATCATTGTTAGCCAATGCTGGCTCCAAGCTTTCGACGGCCTCCACCCCTTGCAATATCGACCCCTCTATTTGCATATTATCTTCATCTATGCTTGGAACATCGCTTTGATCATATACTCTCGCACTTCGGGGAGTTGAAGGTATAACATACCCCATCGAGGTTGTCAAGGGTTTGGATAGAAGATTACTTGTTCACAAACACGTACAAGAGAGTTCAAACCATTGTGACAAAAACCATATCGTAATACAATTAGCAAGCAAATGACTCCATGCACCTATTCACAATGGGCCGGCAACACAAAGGTGTCGCGCAAATCCGTCCATTTTTTCCGGAATCTATTTTGAGAAATCCAGATGGATCTCGTCAAACTGTTGCTCCAGCTTCTCCAAGTACCACTTTGAACCACTGCACATCGAATAGTATCATGGAGAAGCTACGGTAATCCACCGTAATAATACTTTGCAAGTTCCCAAAATACTCCATCTCATCCACAACCATGTTTGGATCCATTGATCGTCGTCGGCTCTCTTGCTCGAACCTTGCCATGACACCACAGTCTATTGTGGAGCGCATTTTGTCAATACGCTCCACGCGAAAATGCCATCCACGTGACCACGTTCCACTATATATTTTGTACTGTACATTGAAACACTCAAATTAGATGTCGCATATAAAACTTAGATACGACAGATTCTAAACCCCTTATCACCTTTGGACTACATCCCCTTGAGAATTTTCACTCCTCCATTGAGACCTCTGTCCCTTCGCGGGATGCTGCGGTCAAGGCTCCATGCAACCATCGCGTTGACATAAACCTGGCATCTCCTCCATGCCTTCGGGATATTGAATCGGTCGATGACGCGTACTACGTCAGAATTCAGCTCGCTCTTCCTCTCGATCTTGCCTTGCAATCTGGTACTTGGCGAGCCACGTCTCCATGGAGGCATGGTGCAACATACAAAAGCGATTCACCTTCTCTTCCATTGATGCATCCATTCTTTTTTCTACCCCATTTCCAACCACCACATCTCCAGTCAATCTATCATCACCCTTCAGCGTCCATAGCATTTCATTGTCTGGTTCCACCGTTGGTAGCCATTGTGAAATATGCACTAACGCCTCTGACACCAACCAACGTTGTCGCACAAAGCCTTTCAGGGTTTTCATGAAGCGCTCCAGGAAGAACATCCATCGCGTATGGATAGGTCCAACAATCTCCACTTCGTCCACAAGATGCACAAGAAGGTGGATTTGTATCGTGAGCATGCTAGTGGGCAGGTATTTCTCAAAGAGATAGACCGTCTCCACTGCTCCCCGCCTCATGGATTCAATAGAGTATGTCTTAATATCTTTCTATGAGATCCATTGCACCAAATTCAACAACTTGTAAATGGCCCCACAAATTTCTGGAGTAAAGCATCCTGTGATCGCGATCGGTAGGACAAACTGCCACAAATGAGAAAGCATTATGAATAATGGCCACTTTCCAAATTGCAAAATGCCCACGCTAATTACAATCCATTCGTAGCACAAATCTGACATATCTTATGCCAATCATGGGATTTTAGCCCCGATAATTGCTCGTCTTTAGAAAATGCGGACCTGAGAGAACGCATCATACCCATTGGAGTGCGGATAGACTTGATTACTTGCTTCACAATGTGCTCTTCTTTAGTGGACAAAACCCAAGGAGCGCGAGGAAGCTACACATGACCATTAGCACTCGACTGCGGGCAAAGCGCCTCCATCTTACCTACCTTCTCCAAATCCATTCGTGCCCCTATAGTGTCTCTCTTTCCTGTGATGTGGTCCCATAGCAAGCTGCCCATATTCTTGAAAATATGCATGGGATCCAACAAATGGTTGACCTATAAGTGGGTCCAATATGGCAACTCATTGAAAACTGAGAACCATTGCATTCCATTTGGATGTGATTCCGCGTGGACCATTTTCAGCTCGTACTAGCTTGCAGTGTTCATACGTGTTGGAGGTCGTCCAAGGAAACCTTCCCTGAGTTCATGATCCTCCAGCAAGAAAGTGGCATGTCCTTGATATACCATCTTCTTCATGGTTCGTGACCTTCGGGAGTCTAACTGTGGCCCGCAGAATGGACATGCATGATAACGTGAGGTAACCAAACCTGTTCCAACACCACGACCTAGTGAATACTTGATTGAATGAGATAAAATATAGATATTACCAGTGAGAACAGAGGCCTGCTCACCTGAGCACTCTCCCAATCCCGAAAAGTCATGCATCGTCCACATGAGAATGACTTGAATATTGGCTGACCGCCGACCATCGCGCATGCTCATATCTTGCACAGTGACCCCCTCCTCCCACAAAATCTTAAGTTCATCGACTAATGGACGAAGATACACGTCCATATTTTTTACTTTGTAGCGGCCTGGGACGAGCAAGCTAAGGATGAGATGTCCTTTCTTCGTAGAAAGCCATGGAGGGATGTTGTAGTTGACAAGGACTATAAGCCACACACTGTAAGAAGTTGAGCGCAGACCGAATGGGTTCATGCCATCCATTGCGAGGCCGAGCCGAAGATTCCTTGGCTCTCGCGCAAAGCCTGGGAAGGTAGAGTCAATGTGGCTCCATGCACGCGAATCCACTGATATTCATTGAACTCCATCCATGGACCTATTCTGCACATGCCACGTTGTCAAGCTCTCCATGCTGGACGTATGAAACATGTGGTTTATACGGGGGATGAGCGGAAAGTACTTGAGAACTTTTTGAGGGATGGTTTTCCATTGCAAGTCCTATCGATACTTGTGAGCACCACACTTTGGACATGTCTCCATAGTCTCGTATTCTCCTCAAAACAGTATGCAATCGTTGATACATGCATGGATGTTATTGTAGTCCATGCCAAGCTTTTGTAAAACATGTCGTGCATCATCACGAGACTTAGGCATGGTATTTGCAGGTGGTAATATATGATATTTCAATAACCTAAAAAAAATCATAAAACACCTTGAAAAAGCAGAAATGTTTGTAATAATAGTGTCAAAAAAAAAAACAATGAAGCCTATGTGCAAGGTACCTGAATAACTCGGTCACACTCGTATCGCTCCACCCGTATTTTGCTTGCACACTTAAGAGTGCAAGCAGTGTCTTCAACCGAGATACTCAACACCCATCATATAATGGTATGGATGCTTCCTCTTTAAGCGGATCAGAAGTCTTGACATTCGTGGGAATCAATGCTACCATTATCGATAAGTCTATTATCGTGCAACTTAAATCTCCTAATTAGACTTTATAAAGTGTATGACTAATTTTTAGCCCTCTTAAGGAGTCGATGTAATGGTACCCATAAAAAAAGCAAAGTTCATACCATTACCATAATCATGGATATGTTATCGTTCCAATATATATACACACAGGTGGACTACATCTTGAGTAGACAAAAGCTATCCATTTGAGTAGACATACATCTCCATAAAGCTATCCATTTGAGTATACATCTCTTCTCTTTCTCTCCCTCTCTCTCCCTCTCCCTCTCTTTCTCTCTCATTTCCTCTCCCTCTCACAATATATCCTAACACTCTCCAAAAGCAAAAGGGAGAGAGAGAGAAAATGCACTCTCCCTCCCTCTCCCTCTCCCTCTCCCTCTCCCTCTCCCTCTCCCTCTCTTTCTCTTTCTCTCCCTCTCTCATTTCCTCCCCCTCCCTCTCCCTCTCCCTCTCTTTCTCTTTCTCTTTCTCTTTCTCCCCTCTCTCTCTCTCTCTTTCTCTCCCTCCCTCTCCCTTTCCCTCTCTTTCTCTCTCATTTTCTCTCCCTCTCACAATATATCCTAATACTCTCCAAAAGCAAAAGGGAAAGGGAGAGAGAGAACGCACTCTTCCTCCCTCTCCCTCTCCCTCTCTTTCTCTTTCTCTCCCTCTCTCATTTCCTCCCCCTCCCTCTCCCTCTCCCTCTCTTTCTCTTTCTCTCCCTCCCTCTCCCTCTCCCTCTCCCTCTCCCTCTCTTTCTCTTTCTCTCCCTCTCTCATTTCCTCCCCCTCCCTCTCCCTCTCCCTCTCTTTCTCTTTCTCTCCCTCTCTCTCCCTCTCTTTCTCTCTCATTTCCTCTCCTAAACAAGCAAAAGAGAAAGTGATTTAAACCTTAAACAAGCAAAAGGGAGAGGGAGAGAGAGAATGCACTCTCCCTCCCTCTCCCTCTCCCTCTCCCACTCCCACTCTTTCTCTCCCTCTCTCATTTCCTCCCCCTCCCTCTCCCTCTCCCTCTCTTTCTCTTTCTCTCCCTCTCTCTCCCTCTCCCTCTCTTTCTCTCTCATTTCCTCTCCTAAACAAGCAAAAGAGAAAGTGATTTAAACCTTAAACAAGCAAAAAAAGGAGAGAGGGAGACTCACCGATGAGATATGGCGAGTGTGGGGCGGCTCCTCCTCTCCTTTGCGAACAACGGCGGCGATGGCAGCGGCAACAGCGGCGATGGCAAGTCTTCTTCCTCTCCTTCTCTCACGACGGTCGCTCTCTCCCTCGCTCTCGCTCTCAAAACACAAAATGCAAAAACGCGAAATAAAGCCGTGCTCGGTTTCGGCCCATTTTTTTTCCCTGTGGACCATCACTATTTGTGTCGGTATTTGCCTCGCTTTTACAATGCAAATAGCGACGCCGCTACCCGTCGTCGCTAATCGCCGTCGCTATAAGCTCAAATCCTTGTAGTGATATCCATATTTTTGTTCATGCATCTAATTTGATTGTGGGAGCTATTCTTATGCAGGATAAAGTGTCTAGTTGGTATAGACCAATTTATAATGTAAGCAAGAGATTGAGTACTATGGAGAAGAACTATTTAGTAATGGAAAGGGAAGCACTTGGAATGGTCTTCTCGGTGCAAAAATTTAGACAATATTTATTGGGGAATCAGGTGTTTTCCATGTGGATCATCAAGCATTGCTGTTTTTTATTAATAATCCCCAATTGACAGGTAGATTGGCTAGATGGATGCTGTTGTTGCAAGAGTTTGATTTTAAGGTTATTCATATCTTTGGAAAAGAGCATGCCATTTTACTGATTATCTAAGTAGATTGCAAACTGATGAGTCTGAAGTAGGAACTCATGATTACTTACCTGATGCTGAATTGTTTGAGGTTCAGGTGCTTGACCCTGATTCATATTATGACCAGATGCTGCATTTCTTGAAGTCCGGAATTATGCATGCACACCTTTCAACAGATCAAAGAAGAAGGTTGGCATTAAAGAGTAGATTATTTCAAGTCATTTTGAATACACTCTATAGAAGGGGAGTTGATAATGTATTGCAAAGATTTGTTCCTAAGTTAGAGCAACCAATAGTATTGCATGAAGCTCATTCCAAATTATCAGGAGGTCATCTTTCAGGAGAGATTACATGCAGGAAAATTTTTCAGGCAGGTCTTTGGTGGCCTACTGTGTTGAAATATGCTCATCAATATGGAGTGTCTGAAGGAAGGTCAACCACTTGATAGAGATAGGATGCATGATCATCCTATATTACCACTTGAACCATTTTAGAAATGGGGAATTGAATTTTTTAGGCCCATCAAACCAGTAACTAAATGGATAGGTAATAGATACATTTTGGTTTAAACACAATATTAGTGAATTTGGGAATCTTCCAATTTTCATTTTTTGAATACTAAAAAGATGGAATATGGATAACATGCCCATAAGTTTCTCAAAACCATATGATGTGACCTATCATTGGAAAGCGCTTGAAAAATGGAATCTATTGAGCTATAGAGCACTTGATTTGGAGTTATAGTGTTCAAGTTATGAAAAATCCAAAGATTTGACCACGTGTCCCAAACTTATGGGAAATTCCCATATTCCCCAATATGGTGTTTTTACACTAACTATGCTACAAAGTTGGTAGAAGCTCAGGCATTAAAGGATAATAAAGCAGCAAGTGTGGCCAAGTTTTTATACTCTAATATTATGAACAGATTTGGTTGTCCTATTGAGCTAATTAGTGATTGAGGAAAGAATTTCTTGAATCAAGTGATTAGAGAACTGACTATTAGGCATATGATTCTACACAAGAAATCTACTCCATATCACCCTCAAGCTAATGGTCAAGTTGAATGTTCCAACAAGATTTTACTGTGCATCTTGAAGAAAATTGTGGAGGATAATAGGGAGGATTGGGATATTAAACTTGATTCAGCACTATGGGTCTTCAAGTCAGCATATAAAGTTGCCATAGGGCTTGCACCTTTTAGGCTGGTTTATGGTTTGGACGTAGTGGTTCCTATGGAATTTGTAGTTCCAAGTCGGAGGGTTGCTATTATGCACAAGATGGATCCTGAAGAATTAGTGCAGCATAGAACAATTTTTGACACTGGAAGAGGACGGGATATTAGCAACCTATATTATGGGTGTCACACAACAGAGGAGACATGCATGGGTTAACAGGCATGTCAAGAAGAAAAAATTTCAAGAGGGAGATTGGGTTGTAGTATATAACTCTCGTCTTGGCAAGTTTCTCAGTAAGTTGAAACTGAGGTATGCAAGTCCCTCTGCTATTTTCAAGGATATGGGTTAGGGTACTTTTTTGCTACAGGACTTGCAAGGAAAGGTTCTATACCCTGTAGTGAATGGGTTTAGGCTTAAGAGGTTAGTACAACCCTATTATTCAAATGTCCATTTTATCATTCAAAGTGGGACAAAGGAATTAGTTATTGGTAGTTACATGTGTGAATGGCCCAAATCTTACAATGTTGAGGTGACAGTTAGCACAAAACAGGGTACACTGAGAGAAGACTTGGACTTTGGCATGCAAATGGAAAAGGGCATGTGTTCATTTGGGAGTTTCTCTCCTTCTCCACTCACAACGCATTCTCGGCTTGCAACTCTCACTGTCATAATGCATATTTGCTGCTCTTCAGCTCGAAAGCTGTCCTTGACCAAGCGTAGCCGCCAGGAAGATGATGATGATAAACTCTATGTGGCCAGCAACGATAACAGGTTAGTGCAGCAGGGAGACGAAGAGGTAACACCAATGAAAGCTCCATTTTCCAGTCCTAGTGCTTTTGGAACTCCCTTCGTGGACTCCACCTTTAGTTGAATGTTTAGGTAGAGGTTCATCGGTCATGGTTGCAAAAGATTGGATTGTATGATTATTCTCGGTTGCCATGGGATCGTTGGGTATCGAATATGCATGAATCCATATAGATGGATATTTTGAGGCACTCAAATTGCAAAATTGCAGGTTGTATTGAGTTGACTCTTGCCATTGTTAGTCAAGTGTTTGAACTCCCTATGAATGATAATCCGATTGCATATAGATGCAGAGAAGACCAAATGCATTATGTTTTCAATGATCCAACAAGGCCTAGGAATGTTTATGTGTTAAAATGCATTGATGGTGTCAAGAAGTTGCAATTACATTGGTTTATGGAACGCTTTATGATGTTCATCAAGACGGATAGGATTGCTAGAGATACTTATGGGATTCTTTACTATGCATAGAATTTAGGGATGCCAAATTGGGCATACCTTATGTTTGAGAGGCTTATGGCTGACGTTAAAATTTCCAAAACCAAGAAGGTTTTTCAAAAATCTTGGATGGGTTGTTTTCTAGCAAGCTTGTATGAGCATGCACGGGATTTGTATCTAGAGCTTACGGCTAAGTATTTGCTGAAAATGGATATTACTTCTTTGGCTGAAGATGCAGTGGAAGCTGATCATAAAGATGATGTTTCTCATGAGTTTAAAAATTTCAATGATGCTCATGATATGTTTGATGGTAATGTTGGAAAATGTGCTATTTATCGTGACTTGAAACAGGCTGGATATGATGAGGCATATGCTAAGCGGGTGGCTTCTAAATTTGTTAAGGGAGACCATAGAGATGCAAGTATTAAATATGTATTTCATATTGGTAAGCAGTATGATGGGGATGCTTCTAACATGAGGGGTAGGTTGGCATCGGAGGAGAAAAAGAAAGATGCTAATCTTGATGCTTGGAATCATCTTGGCAATGATTTTGGTGACCATCATATGGCTGAAGGTCCAATAGAAATACCTTTAGGTTCAATCAGTTTTCGAATGTATGATGGTCAGTTTGCCAATCTTTCTGATGATGTTGGAGTTATGCAAAAAATCATGGCATACTTCTAGGATTATGATAAGTGGGATGCTCAGACTACTGTTTGGGTTACTGAATTGCAGGATCGTTTGGTTGCCAAGCAAAAGGCAATTGAGGAGTTGAATAAGAAGTTGCATCAAAAGTAGTTAGAGTATGATGCATTAGAATTGGATCTTGGGGTTAAAATTACATATATGCAACAGATGTTGGATAGAAATAAAATGTCTACTACACATTTTGAAAAATGGACTAGTGAGCTTAGGACTCAATGCTTGGAGGAGATGCAATCTTTTATGCGAAAACATGTTCAACTTTAGGTTGATTATCAAATGTTATTAGAGAGATTTCAGCCATTGCAGGGAGGAGTGGAAAAGCAAATTTTGAGCAATGTTGAAGTTGAAGTGGATGCTTCAATGATATTGAAGTTTGACTTTGAGGATATTAGAAATGCATTGGTGGATGAGGTCAAAGTTGCATGGCAAATGGTTTAAGATAGGCTTGATGGTATGATTTCTCGGCCTTATCATATGCTTAAAAATGTCTTTGTGTCAACACATTATGAGGATCTCATGCATGAGAGAAATTCTTTGAGATTGAAAGTGGAAGAATTGGAGACAAAATGCATGGATGTAAATGCAAGATTGGAGAAAACTTTGGATGCAAAAAGAGCAAGTGAAGAGCATGTGGCTTCTTTGTTGTAACATAGAGATTTTTGGTCTGATGAGCATGATTCTGTCATTAAGGAGGTGGTTCACAAACTTCATCAGTATTTTTTTGTCATGGATCATGGGATAGTTCAGAATCATGATGTTGGTGTTGTGGCATGTAAGATATCTATTGGAAGAGAGGGAGAGAGACAAAGTGGAGCAGAAGATGAGCCTCAGCTCATTGTTGTTTTTCTTTCATTATTCTTCCATCATACAAACTAAAAGATACTTATACACATAGGTATGACTAACCAAGACTAATTGTGGTTAAGTCATTGACTACACCGATTTATTGAATGTCACACACATAAAGATAGATTGACTGAAGAGTAGCGGGAGCTTGATATTCTAACACTCCCCTCAAGCTCAAACCATATGATAAACTCCAATTAGCTATTTGAAGTATATGAACTTTTTGCTAGGAGACTTGGTAAATATATCTTCAGTCTTCACATGAATCAAGTTAATCTACCTTGTAAGAACCATTTCTCTGATGAAATGGTAGTGAACCTCAATATGTTTGGACACAGCATGGTAGACAGGATTGCTAGCCAACATAACAATGCTGAGGTTATCCCAATGCAATCTCACTTTGCTTTCTAGCTGTATTCCCAAGTCTTTCAATAGTTTCATCAACCAAATTACTTCACAAGCCACTAAGGCAACTCCTCTGTACTCAACTTCTGTTCTAGACAATGCAATAGTAGGCTATTTCTTACTCTGCTAACTAATCATACTGCTGCCCAATCCAAATGCATAACCACTGGTTGACCTCCTGTCATAGGCACAACTAGCCTAATCAACATCAATAAACCCTATCAAGTCAAGAAATTTTCCATATGTATAAAACATCCCATAATCTATAGTACCCATTACATATCTCATGATCCTCCTGACTGCATCTAAATGTGGTTTGCGAGGCTTCTACATGAACTGATTAATCAGCCCCATTGCATAACATAAGTCAAGATGGGTAATAGTCAAGTATATCAAGTTGCCCACCATCTATCAATACATGGTCACATTCTCTATGTCATTCCCAACATCAATCTATAGCTTGACATTCTGATCAAGAGGTATCTCCATAGGCTTGCATTCATCCATACCATACTTTTGTAACATGTCATGAGCATACTGCTTCTGTAGCAACCATATACCTTGAGACGTAGAGACTACCTCAATCCCAAGAAAATACTTTAGTTCACCAAGGTCATTGACTCTAAATTCAGCCTGTAAACATGATATAATTTCAGTAATTCCCTCTTCACCATGATGATAAGATCATCTACATAAACCACTAGAAACACATATCCATGTTCTGTCTTCTTTGTGAACATACTATGATATGCATCACCCAATCTAAATCCATGTTGCTGTAAATAACTGCTGATTTGAGCATTCCATGCTCTAGGTGCTTTTTTAGTCCATATAAAGCCTTTTTCAGCTTACATACATGTGTAGGAAAGTCCGGGTGAACATAGCCCTCAAGCTGCTCCATATATACTTCCTCAAACAAATCACCATTCAAGAAACCATTCTTGACATCCATTTTCCATAATTTCCAGCCTTGCATGCTACCAAAACAATGACAGTTTTGATTGTTGCCATTTTAGCCACATGACTGAAAGTCTCCTCATAGTCAAGGCCATATTGCTGTGCATACCCTTTTCCAACCAGCCTGGCCTTACAGCGTTCTAACAAACCATTTCACTTGCACTTAACGTTGTACACCCATTTGTAGCCAAAGGGGACTGTGCCTTCAGGAAAATCAACCAATTCCCATGTCTCATTTTCAATCAGGGCTGCATACTCCTCATCCATGGTAGCACATCCGTTATCATTTGTAACTACACCATCAAACTTTGTAGGTTCTTTGTAACTTGTCACACCACTAGCCATATATGCATAATTGCAGGCTAAGTAACCAATGTATGTAAACTTGTCAACTGGTTTTCTAACTCTCTCAGATCTCCATAACTGTGGCTCACTAATAGGACTATTCTCAATGCCATGCGATATATATGCTCATTCATTCTAGCTTATCTTGATGTTTATAGGGGGCTAAAGCAATCTTGACAACAATTTTTTCAGAATCATCTTCTTACAATAGCTCCCTCTCGTAAAATGCCAGTTACTACTTGGATGGGTGAAACTCCTATTTTATATTTTAAAATTTTTGGATGTATTTTTTATATTCATGTACCCAAAGAGAGTCGCAAATAGCTTGATCCTCCCAATTTGAAAGTTATTTTCATTAGATTTTCAACTTTTTCTAAGGGATACAAGTTTTATGATCCATCTTTCAAGAAGGTAATCATAAGTCATGATGCTATTTCCAATGAGCAACTTATGGGTAGCTTGGTACAGAATCTTTCGATTCTTTTCCCTAGTGATTCTCAAAGTATCTTCAAAAGTGTTTGGAAATTTCACCTTTACCTTCTCCCTGAGCAAGGGATGCAAACCTGAAATAAATCGATCCTTTTGAAGGCAGTTTGGAGCTCTCTCTCCAGGGTTCAGTGAGTCTGACCATTGCCCCCAAAGCTTCAAAAACCCTTCCTCATAAGTTGCATAACCATAAGGATCACTCTGATGGAGGGCCAAAAGCCGTTGCCATAACTCTTCAACTGAGTTAGTTTGTTGAAATCTCTGCAAGAAAGCTGCCTTCAATCCTTCCCATTCAACTCTTTGGGCCGGATTTAGAGTTTGGAACCACATTCTAGCTTCTTCCTTGAGCACAAAAGGAAAAGCCCTCAACTTTAATGCTTCATCATCCCTCCCAGAGACAAGGAAGGCCATCTCAAGGTTGTCCAAAAAATCCACTGCATTTTCTCCATTGCGCCCAAAGAAGCTTGGAAATGCCATGTTGCCTTAGTAGAGTACAAAGATGAATACATCTAGACTTAAGTTGTATTTTATGAGGGGAAGGATGAATGGGTTTACATATACATTGATTTCAGCAAGACGTCTAGGCCCCAATATGCTTCTAATAATGCCTTGGAATCTAAGCTTTGTGATGGCTATAATATGCACAGTTTGCATAGCAAGTGGACGGATAGGTCCATACAACTCATTGTGATTCATGAGAAACTATTATAATAGGATAAAGACATGTACATTGAAGGATGCATTGTAGTCTAGCATTGGGAAGATTATAGGTTCTGGTGATACAAGAATCTCCCTTAATCTTTCAGCCCCAAAGTACATGACAAGACGTTGTTGGAAGAAAATCTTCCTACTGATACATACATTAACTTGGATGTTTTATACAGAGTGGAAGGTGTAGAAATTCGGGCCATTATTATTATTCATGAGTAGAAACTACTTAAGGGAGTAGAGGGAATGCACTTTCTTGAATTATGAAGGATTTTTCCCAGAATGTTTCTTTTTGGATCCCACCAACTTTGCTATACGGAGAATTTTCTCACCAGTGATTTTTCTTGCCTTAATGTGTCCATCCTCAGCGACATATAATTCATAAGGTGTGATGGCCACCTTTTCAACCACACCCAACCTTCAAGCTAACAACAGTTGAAGGTAGTCTTCATACTTTGCACTTCTACAAAACTCCACACCGTTCATGCATAGTTGTTCTCCTTTGATGTGGATTAGGCCAGAGAGAGAGAGGGATTTGATGATTTGGAGACGAGGACCTCTCGGAAGGGCCTTTACTTTGTTTGCAAAATACTCACCACAATTATGAGAACCTAGCAATTGATGGCAACATGATTTTTTCTGTTGTGAGAGAATGGAGTTTTTAAGGTGAACACCTTTTACTCGCATACGTGCCGTCATCCGATAGGCATACTTCCTTTCTTGGGCTTCCTTGGGAGACCATTGTAGGAGTCGTGGACTTCGACTAGCTTCAAAAAGAGTTGGTGAAGGCGTTGGAGAAGAGCACAACTTCATCAAACCCAAAGCAATGTCCTTGGATACCTTGTAAAAGAAGGTACAATCCACAACTTATCCTTTCTTAGAATGCATTCACATAGAATTCCTCATCAAGTAAATCATGCTATTTAAGAAGTTCATGCTACTAATCATACTAGTCTAAACTTTGCTTTTATTAGATTTTTAGCTTATCTTTAGCTACTAGATCGCTTATCCTTCTATAGTTTTCTTAGGAAAAAGAAAGTCCCCAACTAGATAAAATGAACCTCAAAAGCTTTTGACATGGGTGGAATGGACATCACAATTGCATTTGAGTATTTTGTATTTGAGGTAATCCTCTTGGGAGCCATCATGTGTCCCAAGCTCCACGTGCTCTTTCTCAAAACTTGACAATGCTTGTGCTTATATTCCACTTCAAGGTTAAGGCCTTTCTTCTTTTCGTATGTTTTGAGTCTCAACAATCCACTCTTGCTTGATGAGGTTTGGAATTCAAGGGTCTAGTGTCTACTTGGTGAAGAAGTATCACTTTTTCTCAATCTCTTTCTTTCCCCCTCTCTTTGAATCCCTCTTTCTTACATTATCACTTTCAATCTCTCCCTCTACCTCCTTCCCTATTCTTCTTTCTAACTTTTCTCTCCTCTTTTTCTATCTCTATCTTCCTTTCTTTCTTTTCTCCCTCCCCCCCTCTCTCCTCTCTCTATTACTAACTCTCCCTCACTCCTTATCTTCCTTCTCTCTCAATACCCATCTCTTCTTGTTTTTTATGTTCTTTTCTCCTTCTCTTCTTTTCTTCTTCCTTACATTCCTCTTTCTCTCTCTTCTCCTCTTCTCCTTCCCTATCTTCTTCTCTCTTTCTCTTCTTCTCTTCTCCTTCTACTTCTCTCTCTTCCTTCTCTTCTTTTTCTTCCCTACACCTTCTTCTCTACTTCTTTATCTTCATTCCTTCCTTCCTTCTCTCTTCCCCTCTTCTTCCCTTCTTCTCCTCTTTTGATTCTCCTCTTTTTCATTCTCTCTCACTAAATCTCTCTCTCTCGCTCTCTCTCTCCCTCTCCCTTTCTCCCCAACATGTGAAAGAAGTTGTAGCGTCAAGGCTAGCCTTTGTAGCCTTAGTCTATGGCCTATATAGCCTTATGAGAGGTAGCTATTATCTCATCCTCCCCTCTCAATTTTTTCACTTATCTAGATTCTCTCTCTCTCCTTTTGATACTTCCAACATAGTTACAATCACAACACTTGTGCGGAATTTAGGGTGTTTTTTAATGTGATATCAAGGCATCTTGTATGATGTGTGCATGATGATTATGAGGGAAAGGGTGTTTTTTAATGTGATATCAAGGCATCTTGTATGATGTGTGCATGATGATTATGAGGGAAAGGGTGGCGAGCCTTGATCTAATGATGGTGTTACTGATTTGTCATTTTCTTTCTTTTTTCTTAAAGATTTCCATTCCTTTAATGTTCCTTCCCCCCATAGGCCCTTATTTACATGTAGATCTTGGGGACATTACATCCCCTCCCCCTTAGAGGAATCAAGATGTCTTGATCTCGAGAAAACTTTAAGGTCATTGTTTCTAGCTTAAGTTGCATCTTGGGACTTGTGGGTTATGGGCCTATCATGCTTCAAATTGCACTACTCTCATTGTGCATAAGTATTCAAACTTTAATTTTACTTAAGAAAATCAAGGAAATTTTTACTAGAACATATTATAAATCAATTGTTATTCCAATAGTTGGGATCATTGTAAATATAGGGCTTATTATATCACATAAAGATCTTTCTAGGAGTCCTAATTATCCTCAAAGATTTTGTGTGCTCTAAATATTCATCACTATCAAATTATTGAGCGAAGTTGAATGTAAAACTTGTGTGGCTTCTCTTTGTCGCCAAATTCTCCTCTTCTTGTTCTAGTTTAGGGCAATTTTCTTACTAGCTCATTGTAAAGGAAGCATTGTCTATTTGGGCATCTCTTTCCAATGTGCCATATCTCATCTTGATGGTACAGTAAGGAAAAGAACTTGGTCATCTTGATGGCGTAGTAGAAAGGTGGCAAGTGTCTTTATCTTATATATTTTTTGATATCTTCCAAGCTTACATGTGTTTCTGTGTGGTAGTGTTGCCTCAACACCATGTTTCCACTATAAGCGTGCCTCACTTACTAGCTCTTCAACTTGGAAATCATGGCCTTGTTAGTTGTTCTTATTCCTATTGCATCTAAATAAGCTTCACGGGTTTCAATCAAACATTAACCTTAGTCTCAAAGTTGGACCCTTTTCTCATGAGCTCAGGCGGCTTGACTTGCTTTAGGAGGAGCTTATTTTCTTGGAGTGCAGTATCCATGTTTTTAGAAGGTGGCTGATAATTGAGATCATATCACTTAGACTAAGAATCCCTTAGTGGTATGATTTAGTGGTCTATCGGGAGACTTTTCCTAAGCAACACCTCCCAATACTCCTTAAAATAACAAGAGCTTTATTGCCTAGGCTCTCCTGAGTCCACTTTACACAATGAAAGATTTTGGCCATAGCCCATAAGGGTTGGCCTAAATATGGATTCTAAACTTGATAATGAGATCACCTAAAAGCTTAACTAGCATCAATACTTGAGGTATTGCATTGGAAAGTCAACTAAAGGCGAAGCATACCAATGTCTCACTTAGTTCATAGGGGAGCAATATGCATCAAAATGCACTATTTTTCTTTTATCTTTTTTATTATGAACACCCTATAGAGCTTGAAGATAAAGTTGAGTTAACCCTAGTCATGTCATGTAACTTTCTTTACCATTAAAAGAATTGGGATCTTCATGATCCATCTAAGCTCCTTGCCTTAGCATTACAAGACCCATAGCTTGACCCTTTATTCACTCTAATTGATGGAAACTAATTCAATCATGGAATACTTTTGCAACCTACTACACTAAGAAATCCAAAATATACATATAATAAGGTTGAGTTTATTCCCACTACCCAACTGTTCTACATCCATTTTCCTAGGTTTTTCATGAGTGGATATATACTGCCACATAATCTCACGCATACGATCCACCAATCTACCCTTATCTAGCATCAAGGGTTTCCAAGAAGTCTAATTTTGGGGGGTTAGCCTAGTCCTTGATAGACCCAAGGGATTTACTGCTAGATCCCCCTCTCGCCCTTGTTGGGGCTCGTAGGGGTTAGCCTAGCTCTTGATAGACCTAAGGGGTTTATGGCTAGATCCCCCCTCTCACCATTGTTTCATCCTAGCCTAATGTCCTCTTTGCATAGAGACCTCTCTATCTAGGGCTATGGTCTTAGCTTCCAGCAAGGTCATGCCAACCCATTGGGGAAGGGCTCCTACCACTAACCTTGGGGGAGTTTTAGTGTGTAAAAAAAAAAATCCTCCCCCATAAGGGCATAATAACTTTTATATAAATACACAATCAAGTAATCAACTTATCATCAATAGCTAGGAAAACATTTCTTTTTCATAATGCAATCACTTCAAATATTCCATAAATATCAACCTTTTCTTAAAATACAAGTCCATCAACCCAAAATAATGTCTTTTAGATACTTTGTAAAATAAGGTACAATCAAAAACTTATCCTTTTTTAGAACACATTCACGTATAATTTCTCATTAAGTAAATCATGCAAGTAATCATAGTAGTCTAATATTTGCTTTTACCAAATTTTTAGATCATCTTTAGCTACTGGAGCGTGGGGTAAAAGGCACTTGAAAAGCTTCCAACATGGGTGGAATGATATCGTAGTTGCATTTGAGCATTTCATATGTGAGGTGGTCCTCTTATGAGCCATCATGCATAGCAAGATCTATATGCTCTTTCTCAAACCTTTACAATGCTTGTGCTTATCTTTTGATTCAAGGTTTGATGCTCTTCCTATATGTTTTGAGTCTCAATGACCCACTTTAGCTTGATGGGGTTTGAAATTGGAGGGTTCAATGTCTACTTGGTGAAGTAGTACCAAATTTTATCAATCTCTTTCTTTCTTTATATCTCTTTCTATCCATATTTTTTGCTTTATCTCTTTCAATCACTCCCTCTAACTCCTTTCCTATCCTTCTTTCCAACTTTTATAGCCTTCTCTCTTTCTATTTCTACCTCTCCTCTACAACCCTATCTTTCTTTTCTCCCTCTATCCATCTCCCTCCCTCTCCCTCCCTCCCTCCCTCCCTCCCTCTCTCTCTCTCTCTCTCTCTCTCTCTCTCTCTCTATGTCTCTATTACTACCTCTATAATTCTCTTTCTCTTTCCTCTTTCTATTACTAACTCTCCCTCACTCACTATCTTCCTTATCTTTCTATATCCATCTCTTCTTCTTTTTTATCTTATTCTCTCCCTCTATAATTCTCCTCTCCTTCCCTATCTTCTTCTTCCTCTCTCTTCTTATCTTCTTCTTCTCTCTTTCTCTTCTTCTCTTCTACTCTATCTTCTTCTCTCTCTCTCTTCTTCTCTTCTCCTTCTACTTATCTCTATTTCTTCTCTTCCTTTTCTTCCCTATTCTTCCCTACCTCTTCTTCTCTATTTCTTTATCTTTCTTTCTTCCTTCTCTCTTTCCCTCTTCTTATCTTCTTCTTCTTCTTCTTCTCTCTCTCTCTCTCTCTATATATATATATATATATATATATATATATATGAAAAAAATTGCAAGTAAAGGATATTGAGAAATATGCAATCACACTCTTGTGATAGCCTCTTTGTATTAAGTAGTAAGTCAAGGAACATGCAATAGTCTAGAAGAGCTGCCTTGTATCCCATAGGCATATCAAGAGAAAAGTGGTATGATCTTGAAACTATGAAAGAGTGTACTTGACAACCATTCAAATGTAATGCTATTGTACTTTGTACTTTCAGTCTATGTCTTTGTCTACTCAAGATTGTTTTTATGAGTCTAAGTTAATTAATCTTGGAACCTAATTCACTTGAGTAAGAGTCTTGTATAGTCTTAGTTATCATACTTCTTGTCTATGATTTTTGACCTCCATAGCTAACCTTGCTCAAGATCCATGTTTCTTAACAAAGGATAGCATTATCCTCTTGTCCTTCCCTCTCAATTTCTCTAGAGCAGGCTGAGGACCAGCGTACCTGACGCCGCACGAGGATCCGTGGGTTTCGTACCCCACAGCCACACCGACAGGAGATCCGGAGGAATCTTGATCTACATCGACAGCAGACTGAGATCCGACGACACTCGACACATTGGATCTCAGATCTCCAGTTTGCTCTTTCTCCATCGCCGATGTACCACATCCTGCATCCAGGAGGGATCACCTGCTATTAGCGACTTCGATGACTGCTACTACATCCCAGGATAGTATATCTCCCTGTATCTGTTGCATATACACATCGCACCACTTTATCACAGCCGACAGTTGTTCCCCTATCACAGCCGACATTTGTTCCCCTTTTGTAGCCATTATCTGGAGTACTAGAGCTACATACGCACATACACATACACGACACTTATCACACTCACAGCACCATATTTTCAGTTTCCAGTTTTTAGCTTTTCATTCAGCACTTTTATTTTGGATAGCTGGACCTCATCAGTTGTATCACAGTTTGTCTCATAGGCCAGTTTTGGTCTTTAGAAGACGTTAATATAACTTTCTTTCTTTCTTTCTTTCTACCCAATTGCATTCTCTCCCCTTTTGGCACTTTCAAGACAATTTGCAATCACAACTCTTGTGTGGAGTTTATGATGTTTTTTAATGCGATTGAGGTAGCTTGGATGATGTATACATGATGATTACAAGGGAAAGGGTGGGAGCTTTAAGTGACAATGGTATTACTAATTTGTCATTTACTTTTTTTCTTAAAGAAATTGTTCTTAAAGGTTTTAATTCATTTGAGCTTGTTTCCCCTATAAGCCTTATTCACATGCAACTCTAAAAAAACTTACACCCTCTCCCCCTTAGAATAATTGAGATGTTCTCATCTCGAGAAAACTTAGGGGTTATTGTTTCTAGCTTAATTTACATCATGGGACCCATGGGTTATGCGGTCATCATACTTCCACTACGCTACTCTAATTGTGCACAAGCATTCCAACTTTGTAACTTCAAGAAATCAAGGATAAATTTATTATAACATATTGTAACTCATTTGTTATTCCAATAGTAGGGATCATTATAAATATAGGGCTTATTACATCATATAAAGATCTTTCTACGATTCCTAATCATCCTCAAAGAATTTCAATGGGCTCTAAATCTTCATCACTATTAAATTCTTGAGGGAAGCTAAATGTAGAACTTGTGTAGCTTTGCTTTATGGTTGGTTTCTCCTCTTCTTAATCAAGTTCAAGGCAATAAGCTTGGATATATCATAGTTCATTACAAAGGAAGCATCGGTAATTTGGGCATCTCTTTCAGGTGTGCCCTATCTCATTGCACTCATGACACTTCTTTCCTTGCTCCTTTGAATCATCGTAGTCTAGGAAATAATTATCTTTAATAAGTTGATCTCTGTTAGTCCTAATCAAGCCTTGGCATGTATAAGAGTGTCTTGCAAGTTGGCTAGCCTTAGGGATTCTAGACAAGTGTTTAGTAGTTTATATAATCCATGGTAGAATTTGGCAACCTATTGGATAATATTCATAGACAGTGCATATTTTTGCAATGTCACAAACTAGGAATAATAGGCTTCCAAACTTATTCCTAGCTAATGCAAGGAAAAGAGCTTCTTCATCTTGATGGTGCAATAGGAAGGCAGCATGTATCTCTCTCTTATGGCCTTCTTGATATCTTCCCAACTTACAATCATTTCAATGGTAATGTTCACCATTGTTTTCAGCATGAGCTACCTCACCTATACCAGCTTCAACTTGGCAAATCATGGACTCATTAGTGTACTTATTCCTACAACATCAAAATAATACTGAGGGTTTAGATCCAAACTTCAGTATAAGTCTCAACATTGGATCCTTTTTCTATGCACTCAAGCCACACGAGAAGCTTTTTTTCTTGGAGCGTAGCATCATTGTTGTTAGAAGATGCATGATAATTAAGATTATATCATTTAGGCTATTTCTTTAAAGTAGTTGCAACTCATTTTCTCCCAACTTACAAGTCAAAATGGTAAGACAATACATGTATAGATTGTTGCTAACTGATTTGTTTTGCTCTAATACCATGTGTAACTTATTGGTCCATTGAGAGAATTTTTCTAAGTGACACTACCCAATATTCCTTAGAAGAACATGGGGTTTGTTGCCTAGGCTCTCTAAATTCTACGTTAGAATGGAAGGTTAGATTGTAACTCATAAGGAAGGATCAACTTGAATCTAAATCCTAAATTTAATAATAGGGTCATCTAATAGCTTTAGTGGTCCTTGAGCTATTGCATTCACAAATCGACTCAATCCAAAGCATATCAATACCTCACTTAGTTCATAGTGAGTGAGAAAAAGGGGGAACGATATGCATCAAACAACCCCTCTACCCATAAGATATAGTCTCAACTCTAATCCCTTGAAATGGCATTGATCAAGATCTAATACAATACACACTAGGTAGTCAAACACTCAGCTCTTTCCTAATTCTATTGACTTGAAAGATAACTCTTGGTGGCTTATCAAGACCACCCATCTATAGTGTAGACCTGTTAGGGATCTCACCCTCTCACTTTTCTTGGGGGAGTATTTTAGTTATTTAATTATCCTAACACATTTATGTTTGACATGCAAAGATAGCTTTCTTAACTAACCATTAAACACTAGCTCCTTCACACAAATTTTGATCATAGATATAAAGACGATTTCCAATAATCCTTTGAAATAAATTGCAAAACAATATATTTACCATGCACTTTATCCAATATACAATGCCACCCTAGTGTTCTATCCCTTAATCTGGGACTCATTGTCTAAGAGATGCACACAAAGGCTGCAAAGGTGCGAGGTCTCTAAAAGACAAGGTAAGGCAGGAAAGAGGAAAGAAAAATGGTTTGTTGAAACTCAAGAACAAAAGATAAGAAAATTCTAGATTGCATTATCCATCAAATCTTGTAAACTCAAAACACAAAGTCATATTTAAAACTCCTAGCTATTAATCCCCAAATCAAGTCGCGGATCAACCATACATCAAAAGAATATGCATATTTTCTGAGAATGAACTAATCCCAAGTAAATGCATAGCTTTCTTCTCATTAAGCATTAATCTATGCTTTGATAGAAACAACAACTCTATCTCCAAGACTTGAAGAGTGAAGTCGTGTCTTGAACTTGTTGTAGCTTCATTTTGCTCCAACTTCTACATAGGGACTCAGAATATAGTCTTCAGGATTGAGAGCTAAATTTAAACACCGAACAAGTGCCAAATGACACAAATTTAAGGCAGAATTAAAAGATTGATGGAAGCTGAAGACAAGGATCTGACAAATTTAACTAGCCGTGGAAGACGAGAATTCAAATTACTTCAAAAGACAGACCTTCGCAGTGATTATGGAATTTTCATAAATTTTTCAAGTACTCGATTGAAGCAAGATAAGTTCTTGACAGTTTAGGACTTAAAGATGGATACACAAAAATTTTCGAACGCGGAATCGGGCACTAAACATGGAAGAAGCCAAAGATTGAGCACTCGCGATTTAAAGGGACTTGGGAGACTTGAAAGGGCATGCCCCTTGGGAGCTTTAGTGCCCCAAAGTTTTTGATTATGGGGAGGGGGTGTTTTTTTCACAAATGCGATCAGAGTGCAGGGCACCATGGCAATTTAAAAATCAAGGGAAGAGGGTTGGGATGATCATGTAAACCTACTTCTCTAATTTTTTACTATCCATCACTCGTCTTCGTGCAAGGAATGGCTAATTGGTTTGTGGAGTTCCAAATCTAGTGTTTCTCGCCAAGAGACCATTCATACAAGAAATAGAAAGAGAAGAACGAGATGAAGAATGCTTGTCCTTCATGCACCAAAGTGATGCAAGATTGAAAAAACACTGAGAAGTGATGTCCACACTATGTGGAGATCAAATAATGGGTATGATGGTTGTTCGTGCATTCAATTTTTGTGACCCATAACACACAATTTAGCATTATGTCCTTATGAAGAAAATTTGCTTGTTATTTACATTTTATAGTCCAAATGAAGTGCATATGGTATGAAATTTTGTATGAATCTTGTTTGATATGTCTTTGAGGGCTAGAAGTGATAATACACAGAATGTGTAGTTAAATGTAGTTGTTATTAATAATTTAAAGCATGAAATGTGATATCTAAGTGGAAAAATAAAGGTTTTTTTCATTTTGGGTGGGAAAATCATGTTCTTATGGGATGAATCTCAGTAATCCTATGAGATGAATTTAAAAAAATAGAAAATAATTATTATTATTACTTAAAAATAGATTAAAGTAGAAAAAATAGTTTTTATATGCCAAAAACTTACAAAAATTATAAATATGTTTGTGAATGCGTAGTGGGCCTAAGGCATGAGGTTTAGCATGAGCTTAGCTCTATTTCTATGCTATAGTGTGTGATTGATTGATTATACTTCATCTCCTAGAATAATTTTTATAAAGAGAGCTATGTGTCATATGTGTTTTATGTTTGGATGGTGCATCTTGGAGCCCATCCTCGAGGTGTAGGAGAGCCATATTGGGCCACATCAGTCAGTTGAGGGGTGCTCCCTATGTGTGTGCTACAAGGTGCTATAGGGACCATTACGTTTGGGTACTCCCTATGAGGAGTTGGGAAGAGATCCATTGGACTATAAATGATACAAATGCATGCTTAAGTTAGATCAATGTGGTTAGCCTCTAGACGCTCCTAGCTGTGAGGCCATGGGGTGTTTTGGTTGAGGATAGAGGCTTAGCTAGAGCCTTAGAGCCAGTGTCGAAACCATTTTTGGTCTCGACAGGTGGTGCATTTGCCAAGAGTTGCTAATAAGTGGTGGTGTCCGAATTTTGATTGATAGGGACTTGTTGATTAATGTATGCCAAAAGGCAATGAATTAGATCCAAAAGACCATTAAGCCAAGATCCATGAGCAAGAAAGAAATGAAAGGGCTAGACAACGCGTCGAAATTATTACGAGATATCCTCCTCAACGGAATATCCCAATATCCCTACAAAGGGAGGGGTCTTAGAAACCTTAGTTCTATGAGTAGTTATTTAGGAGGGGGAGGAAGCTCTAGTACTTTCCCTCTCCTAGTTGGTTAGCCCACTTTGAGTGGGGTATAGTAGTTCCACCAATTCAAATACCCTTAGCAAATCCAATTGTCATCATGGTGCAACCCATTGTAATCCCTACAAAAATGATGGATCTACTAGCCTTAGGATTCCCTCTATCCATTTTTAATGGGTTAGTAGAGAAAGATATGGAGCTCCATATTAGTGAGTTCCAAAAGTTAATGTTCAATTGTCAAATTCAAGATTAGGGACATCTAATGATGTCCTTTAATATGATTGCGAAAGGAAGAGCTACAGTATGGTATCATAGCCTAGAAGATGGAATCATAACTACAATTGATCTATTTTTTGTGGCCTTTCAAAGAGAGTTTGCCCATGAGAGAGGCGGTCAATATTGGCTATGTGCTCTCAATGTAACACATGAAGAACCTCATGAGAATGTTTGACTCTATGCCAAGATATTGAAATAAGTGTTTCGTAAATTGCAAATCTATATTCCCATCTCACTTGTTGCTTAACTGTAGTACTTTTTACATGGATTGGACTTTAATATCCAGGTGTAGTTGAGTAGTGCTGCTCTTGTTGACATTGACACTACTATTACACGAGTAGAGAAGGTGAGTTGGCTCTACAAAAAACTTGAATTCGAGTCTAGGGCTTGAAAATAATTTGGCATTGACTAGCGGAAGTCATGGAACACCCATGACCAATTTAAATGGGAGATGAAGCATAGTGCAGAGTGTGCTGGCTCCTTCTAATGTGAGTATGCAGATAGTTAGCTAGATGGCTCCACAAAACAATGGAAGCCAATGGCAAACCCTAATGTCATTCCAATTATTCAGTCGCAACCATTCTCTAATTAGTTGGTTAGAGCACTCTCGCTGTAAATTCCTTGCCTCCAGATCTCGCACAAGAGGCTGACGTGACTCGAGATGGGATCTCGAGGCCCGTGCACTAGTCTACGGGTGGAACTTGGAGCAGCAATCCTGTTGATTGATGGGATAGCCTTCGGGCATGATACTAGATGTATTATGGGACTATGATAAATAAAGATCATACATTTGAAAAATGAACTTGCTTGAATTGTTTTTGTGTCAGTGCCTAAGTTATGTGAAGGAAACTTTGTTTAAGTTGATTAATTAAGGAAGATGCTTTTGCATGTCAAACATAATGTGGTAGGTAATAGCAAACCGAGGAAAGTGCGATGGACGTGACTTGGGTCCGTCCTACAGAAGGGTGGTCCCAGTTAGCTGGGAACTTTTCTCAAAAGATGTGATAACGAGACTATGAAGACCTAGCATCAATAGAGTTAGCTAGATGGCTCCACAAAACAATGGAAGCCAATGGCAAACCCTAATGTCATTCCAATTATTCAGTCACAACCATTCTCTAATTAGTTGGTTAGAGCACTCTCGCTGTAAATTCCTTGCCTCCAGATCTCGCACAAGAGGCTGACGTGACTCGAGATGGGATCTCAAGGCCCGTGCACTAGTCTACGGGTGGAACTTGGAGCAGCAATCCTGTTGATTGATGGGATAGCCTTCGGGCATGATACTAGATGTATTATGGGACTATGATAAATAAAGATCATACATTTGAAAAATGAACTTGCTTGAATTGTTTTTGTGTCAGTGCCTAAGTTACGTGAAGGAAACTTTGTTTAAGTTGATTAATTAAGGAAGATGCTTTTGCATGTCAAACATAATGTGGTAGGTAATAGCAAACCGAGGAAAGTGCGATGGACGTGACTTGGGTCCGTCCTACAGAAGGGTGGTCCCAGTTAGCTGGGAACTTTTCTCAAAAGATGTGATAACGAGACTATGAAGACCTAGCATCAATAGAGTTAGAATCCTGATTTATATTGTTTTAAGGGAATGAAATGGGACTATGCCTTATGGACAGAGAGGTTGAGCTTTGCATCCCTCTCGTTTCCCATTCTCCATGAACCAAGTGCAGCATAAATCCGCTTCGACTCTGTTGTTCCTACGCAAAGTGGTCATCTGGAGCTCGACACTAGCTACTTCCTAGAGACTTTGTTGGTAGGAAAAAAAAACCCTGACTTTAGGTCGGTCCTAAGTGGGAATAACCGGATGCTTCCGCTCGGGGCAGACTTGGGAATACCTAGATCACAAAACCTGTGACATTCCTTGCGAGTGCCAGGTGGCGCTTTCTAGACTCTCTTCCCAATGGGCTGCTAAGATGTGTCCCACAAGTGGACGAGTGGACACGTTACAGAAGATTAAGAGCATTGTTGAAGCTCTTTGATGATGATGATATAGTGGCTACATGTTTGAATGGTTTGGGTGAGAAGTAGAAGTTTCCAACTTCCATCATCAATACAAGGGACACCATTAATGATCTTGTAGATCTAATATCAATGTTGATACTAAAATAGAATAAAATTGGGTCTTGCTAGATCTTCTTCACACAAAGCAAGAATGGCTCAAAATAGGTGCTCTACTCTAATATAAGTAGAGGTAGAGATTGTGGTTATAGAGGCCACAATGGTGGTTATTATGGGAAAAATTAGGGGCAATCTTATGACTCATAGGAGTAGTCACATACAAGTAGTAGAGGACAGTCTTGAGGGAGGGAAAACTAGAGAAGATGTGATAGATAGAATGCAAGTTGTGATAATAGAGAATGCTATAACTATGGTTAGTGTAAGAAGCTGGGAAGAATAAGGATTCAGTGTGCAAGTAATATTGATGTTATGCCATATCACACTGACATTGGTGTAAAAGGAGAAGACATGTAATTTTTCTCATCTTTTTGTCACATTAATACATTACTGTCCTTCTCTCCCATCTTGTTCACAGCTTCTATGGCTTCTTTCTCTTTCCTATATTTCTCTCTCCTCATCACTCTCTTTCTCTCTCTTCTGCACTCTCTCTTTCTCCTCTTTCTCTCTCCCCAGTCCACTTCTTGACAAGTGGTATTAGAGCATTGATCTTTGATCCATTTTTCCTTCTATTTTCAGTCATATTTTCTCCATCAAAAATCAATTTCAGACAAGTTCTTGACAAAGACAATGACTACTGGAGGGTTGCAGACCCCATCTATAGTACCCCATCTACAGTTAGCAGTAGACTACATCTGGAGATCTTCACGGTTAGATATGGCAGAGGATGGCTAAAGTAGTAGGTCGCCATCAAAATTTCATGCAATCTAGAGGTAACAAAGCTAAATGAGAGTTAACTGGGCTTAGTTTGGGGTTAAATTGTGGTTACTTTTCAAAAGAGGTCTTCCTTTCCTCTTTCTTCAAGCTTTGGTCAAGCTTTCATGGAGTTTGTAGTAGAGATCTTCTCCTAGCCTTTAGCCCATGAGGTTTCACATGCATTTCATACTAGAATCTTTCTCTAATCTTCATCCTTAACAAGTGGACTGCCAGTTTGTGCCTACATTGAGCTGTGGACTACAGAGAATAGCCCCAAAAATTGCACTACAAATTTCAAACTGATTCCAAGCTTTGATTCTCCTCCTGGTGGTCATATTGAAGTTTGTGGCCTTATCATTGATCTTTTGCATGTTGAAGCTCCCACAAATTCATGGCAAAAGTGGCATTCTCCTCTTCTCCCATTTTTTAGAAACCCTAGCCATGGCAACCATTAAAGCTTCAGTGCAAGCTTTCATTTCTCAACAATTTCTTGAAGATTCTTCATCTTTTCAGTCCGTGGGGTCATTTTAGTAAGGATTATTCAACAAATTGTAAGGATTAAGCATGATTGGAAGCTCTTGCCATGGAGCCAAAATTTGGGGGAATTGGGTTTAATGCTTCAATCTGAAGTATATGAAGCTTCAAGATTGCTCTCAAGTATTAAATACACAAGTCTTGGCAATATTGGACAATCGAAGGCTTTATCAAGCATATGAGGATTGATCAAGTCATCATCAACCATGTCAAATGTACTCTTAGTCAATTCTTAATCTATCTCATCAATCAATTTGCTGAGCTTAATCCACTTGATTGAGAGATTAAAGAATTGAATAATCTCCACCAAATTTCAGCCAACCCTTGCTTGAATCAATCCATCCATGTAATTCAATGTTTGCTCTATGCATATTAGTTCTAATAAGTGAATTAGAGGCTTCAATCTGAAATTTCCAGCATAACATTTGAATCCAATTGATTAAATCTATTGATTGATGAGTTTTCTCACTCTAATCCATTGATTGACTGAATTCTTTTACCCAAGCTAAAATATTGTGAAAGGATAAGTACTAGCAATCAGTGAGTCACTGAATTACATTGGTAAGACCCTCTTCCTATCCAAATTTTCAGATTCCATCTAATTGCATTTCATGAAAGGGGCTCAATGAATATTTTAGAAATACATTTCATGCTGATTGATTAGCATAGAATGCTACTGCTATGTTGATATACCCACCAAAGAAAAAGGTGGATGCCGGGGGAGATAGTGGGACAAAAGAGAGGTGACCCTCTCTCACTATCAAAGATCTCGAAGGGGTGCAACCAACCAACCTAGGGGAAACTTTGCCCACCTCCTGATGATTCAGAGCCTCTATAGGGAGCCTATCATGCCATTTTATCCCTCAAACAGGTACAATAAGTGGAGAATTGAAGATTCAAGAGTTTCCAAAGGCTAAAGTACCTTCACAAGAAAAACAGGGTAAAACAGGGATTTTACAGGACATTGCAGGGCAGTTACAAGTTCTTACAGGTACAACCTTCATTATTGAAGCATAGGTGCAGGTACTATAGGGTACCGATAGGTCCTACAAAATAGGGTGCAGGCTGGGCAGTTTAGACTCAAAGATTGAGTTCCAAAATTTTCTATCCTAAACCTATCATAGCGTGCTATAACTCATCTCAAAGAGGGAATTCTTGGATTTGATTTGAACAAAAAAAAATTGAATTGAATTTCTTTAGCCCAAATTATAGCCATTTTTTTGATAGGGGGTACTACAGGACTGTACTATTATGGTAGGGCATAAGGGTAAAAATAAGGTCCAGGATGATTATGCTCAGAAAATCAAAGATTCTATATTGGATAATGGACCTTAAGAGAGCCTTTAAGAGCCTCAAAAACAAGGGAAAATGAGTGCAGTTAATGATACCTTGTGTGCACATGAACAAAGTTATGGAGAACGCCATGAGGCCCTATTATCAAGAATGGAGCAAATGGTTTTATCTACTAATCAAACAAAGTCTTGTATTGAGAAATTAGTGGATTCAATGAATCAAAAAAAGGCTTCTATTAACAAGTTGATGGAATCCAATGCTCAAATAATGGCTTAATTCTCCCAATGGATGCAAATGCAAATGTGATCTAAAGAAGCAAAGGAGAAAGTTTATTCAAACAGCGAGCCTTTAGTCCCACTTCAGCCACCTAACCAAAATGGTAAAGGTCATGGAATTATTGGAAAAAGAGGTATCCCAAATAGCCAATATGAAGTAGGTGAGATTTCACAAAGACATGATGACTATTTGGACAGTTTGAATGGAGCCAACTCCCAAGATTTTGGGCTAAATACTCAACTTTCTAAAGGTCCTCCACCAACAGGAAGATTGCATAGTGGTTCTCAGCCACCTATTGGGAGATGTCCATCTCATTTTGGGGGTTCAATGCATGGCACTCATGATCAATCTATTTTGGGATAGCAACCATTCCATGAAAGGGAACTGAAAGACAAGATAATTTTGGCCAAGTTCAATGGTCAGTCATCTTTACCATCTGATTTAGAGGAGTGGATCTCCAAAATGGAATCTTACTTTGACATATTTCCTAGAATTAATGACATGAAGATACATTTTTCTTCCTTGCACTTGGAGGGATTTGCGCATACTTGGTGGAGGTATATTAAAAAGGAGAATAGACTTGTAGAGAATTGGGAAGCTTTCAAGACACTTATGGCTGAAGTCTTTGTCTCTCCTCTTGAAAAAGAGAAATTTGCATGGAGATGGTATGATTTGGAGCAAAGAGGCCTAAGTGTAAGAGATTACCCTAACCAATTTCTCAACCTAACCATGTATGTAGAGAGTATCAGTGATGAGTCTAAGCTCCACAAGTATATGTATGGCTTAGAGCCATCTTTATCAGCTGATGTCATGGTACAGAATCCTACTTCTCTCTTTAAGGCTATTGAGCTTGCGGAGCGCTATGGAAGGAAATATAGAAGAGAATCTTCATTTCAGCCTAGTTTTGGACAACCATGGATTGTTTTAAAATAGGGATGAGTTGGTAACATTTATGGCAGTAATCATGTACTGAATGGGGGCTTAAGAGTGCCAACTTATCCACCATTCAATGCTTCAAGTTTTAAAATAGGGATGAGTTGGTAACATTTATGGTAGTAATCATGTGCCGAATGGGGGCTTAAGAGTGCCAACTTATTCACCATTCAATGCTTCAAGTCCTCAAGGTAATTTCAGGACAACAAGTAGTCCTAGATTTGACTTCAAACAAGGGGACAACAAGCCTAAATCCATTTTAGCCAACATGAATCCTAAGTCTATCCCTATAAATCTCCACAAAGAAAGAAAGGAAAAAGGCTTATGTTTCAAGTGTGGGAAAAAGTATACACCTAATCATGCCACAAAGTGTGTATATAAAAATGTCAAACCCAAGCTTCAGAGTATGTTAGTCTTTGAGGATCTTGAAGATGAGATTGATGAAGCTAGTGCAATCAAACCTAATGCTGAAAATGATGATCTTGAGGAAAAAGTTGGGCAAGAGTATTTTTATGATCTAGCAAACTCTTTTCCTTTTGATCCAGGTGGGACTATTTCTTTTGACCCAAGTGGGACTTATCATGAGCCACTTGCTACCACTAAATGTTGTTCCATTTCCATGGATGATTAGACAGGTTCCAAGAGCCCTAATGCACTTCGTATGAAGGGTAACATTCATGGAAAGGCAGTGTTCATTTTGATAGATAGTGGCAGTACACATAGTTTATTCCTCATTTTATAATTTTTCCTACCCATCTCTTCATCCTCTTTTACTCATTCCTCTTCCATCTCCTACCACTTCTATTTCTCAACCCCCTTAGTTGGTTAGTGGGTATGAAGAATTTGATCAGCAGATTCCAAGAAGAAGAGGATGGAGCTCAAGTGATTCTCTCATGGTACCACAAATTAATTGGCCATTAATTCCAGGAGACTGTAGTCAAGCGTACCAAAATTATCTCTATTTTTTCCAGCAATATTCACAATCTCTAGATCCTTCAATGAGATTGACAGCCCATTTTGCTTGGTACCTAGCATATATGCATAGGCATTCCCATAACAAAAAGGCCATTCCAAAGCTTTGTATGAATGTCAATGTGAACATTGATTCCCAACAATTGGATGTCCTATATTTTCATGCCCTTTGTTTACCTAGCAGATACCTTGTTTTGAGAGAATGGATGCGTTGCCTTGAATTCTTTAAGAATTCTCCAAAATATTTTGTAGATGAGTCTTCATCCATGGATCGCTTTCGTAATCATCAAGATTTCAAGAGAGATCATCTTCACTGATATCCTTGAATGTATCTTCTATGCTTTTTAATGATATATTTTTTTGGAGGTGCCATTCAGATGGTTGTTTTGTGTTTGTGATGTATTAATTTTTATGTGATGAGTTCGTGCTAGTCGAGAACTCTCTTTTTGACTATCAACACTAATGGTGATGGTGGATGGCAAGCCTATGATGTAAAGTTGAGGAACCTCTTATATTCTTTACAAATTTTTCATGACTTTCTATTATTTATAAGATGTGTTAATACATAATGATGTTTTCCCTTAATGGTATTCTTTCTTAGATACAGGTGATAAGTTGGGATCGTGCTTGGGTGATTATTGAAGATACTAAAGAAGATCAAACTAAGCTCATTATTGAAATTATATTCTTCTTTTCCTTAGGTCACGAGGATGCTTCCTTTCTAAGTGTGGGGATATGTTGAGAGTGGAAAAAGACTAAATTTTTGGTTGATTTTTGTTGTTTTTGAGGATCTGAATGGTTGATGGATTTTGAGTGATGTTTGGTTGTCTTTAGAAGTGTTTGAGAGTTTTTTGGATGATATTGATTATGTTTTGGAAGCTCACGATGATTCTTAGTAGAAATATGAAGCTCTGTGATGTTCTGATAGGTTTTGTTGAGGTTCTGATACATTTTGTTTAGCTTTTGTTTTGTTCTGATTTTCTTCTGTATGAAGCCTGGATTAATGATTGATGAAGGTTGAGGTCTTTTGAAAGCTTATTGAATAGTTTTTGATAGTTTGGAATGATTTTAGTATGAGTTATGAGGATCTACTGTTCTCTGATGACCTTCTATGACCCTTTGTAGACCTTCTATAGAGCCTCTGTCTCTCCTCTATCTCTGCTTTGTTCTTGTTCTGTTCTGTTCTATAGATCTCCTATAAGTGTTCTGTAAAATGTATGTGTGACTTTGGAAAAGTTTTTAAACTTTTGGAAAGGATTAATCTAGGTTCAAAAGAGCTAAAACAAATGGAAGAAGTAGCTGTTGAAGACTGAAGAGAAGATTGAAGTGACATTGACAGTAGTGAGCTATGAAGAGACATTGTAGTGGCTCTAGTGCCCTTTCATACCTCCCATACCTCTTGGGAGGTGCATCCACGACCTAAGAAGAATTATTAAGTGTCATTATTGAGTATTTTAGGGAGGAGATGATGTACTATTGTGAGAGAGAGAGAGAGAGAGAGAGAGTCAGAGATAGCCAATTATATCAAAACAATGTATCTACTATGAGAGATAGAGAAATAACTATGAAGACAATAAAGATGAATACAATAAAGACACATATTACCATGGATTTTATTACTGGCTTACCTAAAACCAAGAAGGGATGGAATAGTATATATGTGGTGGTGGATAGACTCACCAAGGTAGCCTATTTCATTCCAACCAAGACCTAGTTTGCTGCTTCTCAAGTGGCCAATCAGTTCATGGAGCATATTTTTAGACTATATGGATTACCACAAGTGATTGTTCATGATAGAGACCCAAAGTTCATGAGTAACTTTTGGTAGGCAGTATTCACATCTTTGGGTACTAAATTGGCTCCTTCTATGGCCTATCATCCATAAACTGATGGACAGACAGAAAGGGTGAATAAATGGTTAGAGACTTATCTTCTCCATTTCTGCTATGATGTCCAAATTTCATGGGATTCTTGGTTACAGTTGGTAGAGTTTGCCTACAACAAATCTACTCATGCTAGCATTGGAGTTTCCGCCTTTGAGGCTATGTATGGCTATAAGGTGCCCTTACCCACAGTCATCTTTAATGAGAAAATTAATCCTCCTGGGAAAGAAGAGTTAGAAAGAATGCAAACCCTTCTTCAACAGTGTAAGATGAATCTTAGGAAAGATCAAGACCAAATTGAGATGTATGTTGATGAGAGGAGGCAGCCTTTAGATTTCCAAGAAGGGGAATTGGTCTTATTGAAGATGCCCAAGTCTAGATACTCTACTTTGAAACATGGATCTATTAACAAGCTTGCTCATCAATTTTATGGCTCCTATCGGATCTTAAAGCACATTGGAGATTCAGCATATAGATTGGAGCTACCCTCTTCCACAAAGATTCATAATGTATTTCATGTTAGTCAGCTCAAGCCTTTTTATGGTGATCCAGTTGATATAATTGATGAGCTGCCACCTATTGATGAAGAAGGTTTTATTCAGTACATTCCAAAGGCTGTTACAGGTCAGCGTGAAAAGAAGCTTTGATCTCATTCTATCATGGAATATTTGATCAAATGGAGAGGTTTACGACTTGAGGAAGCTTCTTGGAGGCCTAATTTTATATTGGATGAGTTTCCTTTCTTAAGAGATACATTAGTGGCTGAAGCCTAATAACTATGGAGCTAGTTTTGGTGCAGACATGGTCAGGATAGCACACTGTTTTAGAATAGTTTTTATTGTGCCTAATTTTTAGAATTCATCTACCTACATAAAGTCAAATTACTCTTCAAGAGCTACGTTTTGCCTCATTTGGACACTTCTAGAAGTTATTGCAGATTTGGTCCAATAGGGTCTGTTTACACCGTAAGTTGTCTACTTCATTTTGAGTTCATCAGTTGGAGATTTTATGGCTCCATATACTTTTGAAGCATTCCTAATCATGTATATAGCTGAGGATTACTCTTGTTCTTCCATTTTATTCCATATGTCGGTTATTTTTCATTCATTTTCCCATTTGTAAAGCTGTAAAAAACATAGTACTCTGTTCTATCCATCCTTTTCTAGTCTTTTAAGCTTTTTTAAAGGGCAAAAACCTTTGGGACGGGATGGATTGTAAGAAGTTGGGAAGAATAAGGATTTAGTATGCAAATAATATTGATATTATGCCATGTCACATTGACATTGGTATAAAAGGAGAGGACATGTAAATTTTCTCATCTTTTTGATGCATTAATACATTATTTTCCTTCTCTCCCATCTTGCTCATAGCTTCTATGGCTTCTTTCTCTTTCATGTATTCCTTGTGGATCTAGGTGCCTTTGACCATATAATGTCTCATGGAGAATGGTATAGAAAAATGAAAAAACTTGAAATGCTTGGTTTTGTGGAAATAGATGACAATATAGTATACCCTATTACTCATGCAGGATGGAAATGCTAAGTGTTTAGTTGATGTGATATATGTGCATCACATCATAAAGAACTTGGTTAAGCGTGGATTTTAAGCTCAATCAAAATGACTGCTTTGTAGAAGGATTTAAGAATGAATGTAAATTGGTTGCAAAATGCAAGCATGTGAGAAGGATGTCTACTCGAGTTGAAGGTTGGTATATTTGTACAAAAGGCGCAAGAATTGTGGCTGATATTGACATTTGGCATAAATATATTGGCCATGTAAATATGCAATGGTTGAAGAATATGTAGTCATGTTAAATTGTGAATGGATTGCCTAAGTTTCAAGTGACTTATATGCAAAAAGTCTATCAAGCCTATCAACTTACAAAATAAACAAGGGATGCATTTCCTCATGATAAACATATAAGTAGGCATTTACTTGATGTTGTATATTTAGATGTGTGGATCCCTACAAATACCACATTAATGGTTGGATATAAGTATTATATAACCCTTATTGATGGTCATAAAAGGAAGATGTGGGTCTATTTCATGAAGGAGAAAAATGAGGTGTTATCTTACTTTTAGGGCTTTATTGATTATCATACAAGGAAGGTACATGTGTATTTCATGAAGGAGAAAAGTGAGGTGTTCTTTCACTTTCAAAATTTTAAAAATTTGGTTGAGAAATAAGTAGATGTGCAAATTAATTTATTGAGATTAGATAGAGGGGGAGAATACCTCTCTAATGAATTTCGTAATTTTTTGAAATAGCTTGGAATTTGAAGGAAGAAGCCCAAGTAGAAGCATGAGCAAGCAGAAACAAGAGAGGTGTGAGCTATGACAGATGGAGCAAGAAATCAAGAGAGACTCAAGATGTGGGAACTCCAACAGTCATAATGTGTGACTGGCCTTTCCTTTATTCAAATTCACTAAAAGAATAAAAGAATGAAGTGATAGTGATGGCTGTCCATCGCCTGTAGTAAGTAGTACGAGTATTGTCAGTGTAGTAATACATGGGCGCTTAGGAATATGCATCTTTAACCCCAATAACCTCCCACTTAAAGGTGAATGTGCCTCGAGTGAAGAGGGAATAAGAAAAAAAAGTGATAAAGTACAATGTATACATAGAGTACAATAGGATGAGAAGTAGAGGTCATCTCATCCAACACCCATCAACTTCCTAAGGAAGGCAAAACACTCTACTAAGAGACTTTTCATGAGTAGATCAATAGGATTTTGGTCAGTTCAAATCTTGATAAGGTTCAAAGACTTGTCCTCATCAATGACCTCTCTGAAAAAGTGGTAGCGTACCTCAATGTGCTTAGTCTTTGCATGGAAGACTGGTTTCTTGGCTAATTGGATAGCACTTATAGAATCTTAATCTAGTGTAGGAACCATGTCATTCATACCAAGGTCTGGTCTAACCAAAGAGCCTCCTTGCAAGCCTCAGTGGCTACAATATACTCAGCCTCTATAGTAGAGAGTTCTGTGCATTTTTTCACCCTGGACATCCAAGAAACAACAAAGGTAAACACACAGCTAGGGGTGGATTTTCTACTATCTGCATATCATGCATAATCAGAGTCGATGTACCCCATGACTCCTGAATCTTGGCCACCATAATATATGAACATATCTATTGTGCCCTTCAAGTACCTCATGATACCATTGATGGCATTGCAATGCCACCTACCAGATGTAGATATATAGTGTTCTAAAAATCCATCTACAAAAGCTATGTCAAGATGAGTGGCTATCATGGCATACATCAAACTACCCACTATGGATGCATAAGGTATCTTGGCCATGTCCACCTTCTGCTCATCATAGATTGTAGAAAATCTGCCTAGCTCACCTTCATGTGTGAGAAGGCAAAGCATATCCAATAGGCTTAACATCCTGCATATAAAACTGCTCAAGGACCTTTTGGATATACTCCTTTTGTGATAAGTAAAGAAACCCCTGAGAGCGATCACACGTAATGTGCATCCCAAGAATATGTGAGGCTTGCCCCATGTCTTTCATCTCAAAGCTCTTCTTGAGCTAGCTTTTTAGAGCATCTAGCTCATTAGAAGCTCTCCCAACACTCAGCATGTCATCCACTTAGAGTGCCAAAATCAAGAGGCTCACATCATGAACCATCTTCATGTATAAACATGGATCCATATCACTGTGTGTATAGCTTTATGAATGCATAAAAGTATCAAACTTGTGGTACCATTACCTAGGTGCCTGCTTAAGGCCATAAAGGATCTTTCTCAATTTTCACACTAGGTGTTCCCTACCTTTTTCCTCAAAGCCTTAGATTGCTGCATATAAATCTCCTCGTGCAAGTTCCCATGTAAGAAAGCTATCTTAACATCCATCTAATAAAGGTCCAAATCTAACTGAACAACCAATCCTAGTACTAATCATCTTGACTACATGAGAAAAGGCTTCCTCCTCGAAGTCAACACCATGCTCCTATTTAAAACCCTTACCAACTAATCTAGCCTTATAAGCTTAGGGCATGTAGGGGCACTCTTCAACTTGTACACCTACTTGTATGAAATGCACACTTTCCACCAAGCAAAGGAACCAACCCCCATCTATGATTTTTTCATAAAGAGTCAAACTCTGACTGTATGGACCTCTCCTAAGAGTGACTATCATCATGGCATATGGCCTCATCATAAGTGAGAGGCTAACCTACATCTATCACCATCACAGAATCAATGGAGGACTCAAACCACTTAGGAGGACATCTAGCTCTAGCAGAGCATCTCAAGGCAAGCTAAGGAGCCTACACATTCTATCTAACATCATGGTCATGGGCCATTGGAGCATTAGCTGCTGCTACTACTATAGGTTGTTTAGTTGGCTATACAAGAGTAGGAGGCTCCTTCTGAAATATAACCCTACATATCTTGACTATCCGCTCAGGCTGCTTATGTATCTTTTCCTCATGGAAAACTACATCGTTGTGGATGACTTTGTGAGCTTGTGGATCCCATAGGCGATAGCCCATCTCACCTACATCCCCATAACCAAGAAAGATGCATTTCATGGACTTAGGATCTTACTTTGTGCACTTTTCCCTAGGTACATGGTAGAAAGCCTCACAACCAAAGACATGCAAATAATCATATGAGGGAGGCTTTCCAAACCACTTCTCCTTTGCAACTTGAAAGCTAATAGAACTGCAAGGAGATAGATTGGTCAAGTGTACGATAATCCCAATAGATCCACTAGGGTTTACCATATGGTACCATGTGAGTGTAACACGTGAGTGTAAGGGAGGGGGGTTATATAAGGGAAGAAAGGTCTATTTTATAAGGTAAGGTCCCTTAAATAGGGGGTAGATGAGGGGTATTTTCATATATTTCTTGCACACACATGACGTCTCCTTATTACTACTTGTGAATCCCCCAAAAATGTTGTGGTAAGATTTATTGGCTAAGTAGACTACAGATCCTTTTATGTATTGTCCTATTCATGCACTCAACCATACCATTCTGGGGTGGGGTGTACAAGCGGTCAACTAACACTTAATACCCCTCATCACAAAACTGCTCAAAGGCTTTAGAGACATACTCACCCACATTAACTACCCGTAGGCATTTTAGTTTGGATCCAAACTGGTTCTCAACCAATGCAAGATAATGTTGAAAGGTAACCAAAACATCATATTTTATCTTTATGGGATATGCCTAGACCTTATGTGAGTGATCATCAATGTATGTGGCAAAGTACTTTGCACCTCCTAACAACTAAAAGGGAATAGGTCTAGAATCATAAAAATGAACAAAGCTCACCCATGCGTAGAGTGCCAGACTTCTTATGCATACTACGTATCTACCTGCCATATAAACAATGATCACATTACTCAAAACACTTATAGTCAAGGGATGGAAGAGTTGGTACATGTCAAAAATTATGCAAAGTAAACATACTACCCAAACCAAATTGCAACCAAATATCTCCAATACAGACTATCTACAATACCAAGTCATTTGCCAAATGGACAGATCAAGTCGTATTGTGATAGGAGTGGAACTACTCTCTACAAGGAGTCACATGAAAAAAAG